>NW_024534611.1:0-19269 GCF_016097555.1 Gigantopelta aegis
TTTCTCACTAATGCATCTCTCACTAAATAAGAGCTGGGACACTTTTCTGGAATTATCAACACTGTAACAGTGTACATTATGGACACTGAAGAATAGCATTTGCCTTCATTAGCGGGGGACTGAGAGTCCCATCCTATAATAAGAACATCACAATCCATAAACAAACTAATATTAACATTTAAACATGATGTACATGTAAACGTTTGTACTCACTAGTAGGAGATTTACTGCTTTCTCCACAGTTGCTCTACTCTGGCACAGTGAATTCTTCCAATGACTTCCTCCCCTCAAATCAATCTATCACTTTCTTCTGGTAGCAGCAGGTTTGGTATCTAACCACAACTCCACCGTTTTTGTTGTTTTTTTTGTATGTGGAGTCCTCTGGTAAGCTTTGTGACTATCTTCTAACTTCTAAAGTTCATTTACAAACTGACTTCCACACCTGATACCATTTACTACCAATACAATATGGGGTGTGTTCACATAAGTCATCAGTGTTGGTTTCTCTCTAGAATCTCCCAAATATAGGTTTTCTTTTCCCCATTTGCACTTTGTATGTTAACACACCGGAATTGGTGACCTTTTGGGTTGGGGCTCATCACATGAACTTATAAGGACCCCGCCATGCTTACTAATAATCCTAACATGAGTGGAAGGTAAATTGAAACTGTAAGTATTACAATTAGTATTGTATTCATCGATTGTTATATGATCTGATCCTCCAATATTATGTATCTAGTATGTTAACATGTAAACTATCTTCTATTACAATATTATAATGTTCTATGTGTTCAGACGGGCTGTATTAATTTATATTCCAGGCTTCATCCTCCGATAAATGGTATGTGAATCATAATCAGTGGTATATTTAGACATATTTTCGAAGTCAATCACATACTAATCATGAGCTAACAGGTGAATGCGGTGAAGTAATGTTACTACTCATTATAATGTTATGTAATAATAGTTATATATCTTATTAAATTAATGTATCAAGATATTATAATGGAGAATCCATATCAATTAATAAAAATATGTCTGTCTTTTACTGTAGTACTGATCAGTAACTGGACTCAAATCTCTTCTCTATGGCACCTGCTACCATTTTGGGATAACTCTAGAGGAACATCATAGAGTCTGGAAGATGATTTGATGCAACAGTTCAGGAAAGGTCAAGGTATGTGTGTGGGGTACATGTAAGCACTTTAATTCATCTGACAATATACATAATGTTAATCTATTTTTCATCTATCTAGTGGTATATTCTGATTTATAGCCCACCCAACCAACGGAATGGAAAACTCATCCATCAGTATCTGCTATCCTCTTCCACTTATTCACTATCTCTCCGCCTACACTAATTATAGCTTGGTACATTCGATTGCCTACAAGTTGTAGAGTACAATGGACAACAAATATAAAGCTGGAGTCCTTTAGTAAGTATCACTGAATTACAAGATGTAAGATTTATGTATATTGCAATAAATGTAACTAACTCAGCATTAAACACACAAACTCACAATAGAGAGAAAACAACACGAACACACACGACTAACTACTGAACTATTACAGAAAAACCACATTTATACATATCACATTCGAACAAATGGGCTTGAGGTTAAGTGAGGTGTGGCTAATATTTACTCACAATTATTTATTATAGATACTATACATTTAGTACATGTATACATGTATTTTTAGATAAACATTTATAAATACTTTATCATATTAAAATATGTCCTAATATGGTAAACAATATTTCTTTTTTTTTTTTTTTTGTCTATTAAGTTAATTATATTATAATTGTATCTTTCTCTCTCTCCCCTCCATTCAGGTTTATTGATCGAAGTGAATTTGAATGAAGTAACAAAGGTAACAGCTGTAGATATCCTAGGTCAAGGTACTGGCCCCCCCCCTGGGCTGTTAAGACACATGAGGAAAGGCAGTAACGACTGAAGAACAGATCAGAGGAGGTCCTGTAGAAGCAGCTCTAATGAGGTAAATTACAATATATCGGTTTATATTCTCTCAGTTCATTTCTCTCAATTACAGTAACTTCAATCATCAAAACATTGTTAAAGTGTTAGGGGTGTGTTCTTGATAATGATCCTATTTATATCATTATGGAATTAATGCCAGGGTGACTTATTGAAATTCCTAAGAGAAGCTAAACGAGAACATGTGAGTGTCACATGATAAATAAAATCACTTTGATCTAATTATACACTCTATTAAAAACTATTCTATCAATTTATTCTTTAGTGGGGGGGGGTACTGGTCTATCTTGTCCATTCATTTATCCTAATGTCCATTTGTTTACCAATGTCTATCCTATTCATCCATACACATACCATTCATCTATGTTGCACTTTAATCCATCCATTCATTCCTTTTATAGGGTCCTGCATTATTGACTTTAGCAGAACTTGTTCAGATAGCATAGATATTGCTAAGGTTGTCGATTACTTGGAGCAAACAACATTTTTATTCACAGAGATCTTGCTGCACGCAATTGTCCTTGTGTCAAGTAAAGGAGTAGATTGTGTTGTAAAGATTGGTGACTTTGGTCTTGCTAAAGATCTGTATAGCCAAGACCACTACCAAGTTAGAGAGAGAGAGAGAGAGAGACTGTAATTTATATCTATACATTGTGTAGGTGGAAGGACCATGAGGAAGTACCAGTACGATGGATGGCCCCAGAGGCTCTCCTTCAAGGGAAGTTTACAATTGAGTCTGATATTTGGTAAGTGAAAGTTGAGTGGTTATTATAAAGATATCATTATTGTAAAGGTCTTATGGAGTACTTCTGTGGGAGATTATGACATTTGGTAATCAAAACCATATCCTGGTTAGATAAACCAAGAGTTCTCCAGTTTGTAACAGGAGGAGGAAGATTAGATAAACCAGAGAACTGTCCAGGAAGATTGTATGTTGAATGATGGACAATGGATGTATGGATGGATCAATAAACTAATGGATGAATGTTTAGATATGAGACAAATGAATGGACAGTTAAATATTCAATGGATCAATGGACAAATGAATGGATTAATAATTAATATATATAATAAATGTATTAAGTATTAGATGATATCAGTATATTTATGACTAGATATTAAATGAATGAATAGGAAAGTGTATATATTGATAGTCTAACTGACTTAGTTCTAATATTATAATTGTTAATTCTATTATTTGTAGATATAAACTAATGTTGATGTGTTGGAAGAGGTATGCCAGTGAGCGACCTCACTTTGCACAAATAGTAGATGTTATAGCATCATTCTTAGAACATGTTAAACAATAAAAGAGATAGTTATTATTCTGATGATGATGATGAAGATTTAGAAGAGGTCCTACAACGAAGAAGAAAACTCTAGACCTTCAAGAACATCATCTGTACGATCAGGTAAGACCATTTATTCATCTATCAACTCATGTATCTGTCCATTTACAACTCCATATGTCCATTTCCCATCATCCTTTGTCCATAATCATGTACTCTCCATTCATCATTTTCCTTCCATTTAGTCCTTTCATTTTCCATTCTTTTATTTATTCATCCATTTTATAGGTATTGTAAATTAGCTAGTCAAAGGTAGTATGCAAATTCGTAACAGTTTCCAATGAAGAGTATGCTCCATAGAAAGAAACAACTTGTCAGAATCATACTGGAATCATATTATTATTAGAAAATATTATTATTTAAGATTATATACAAAATTATATACAAAACTAATATAAAGAGTATCAAAAACAATTAAAATAAGTAAAGGATTAATGATAAGTGATGATATTGACAGAATAAAAATAAAATAATAAATAAATATTAAACAATATAACTCTACAATAAATAAGAAATATTTTGCTTAAACTGACTTATAGGGTTAAGATCTTTTAATGAAGATGGACGGGGAATTCTACAGGGAGATAGCACTGGGAAAGAAGGAGCCGAGGGTAGCAGGAAGATCTGGAGAAGAGCAGATTCAGATTAAATGGATGGAAAAGAATGTAAATTATAAGAGGATTGACATTTTGAAATGAAAAAGAGCCAGCAGGAATGTAGAGATTACTATAAAAAAACTTGTATAAATAGAACAAGCTTGGATGTTGTTCTGTGAGAGGATAGAGAAGGAAGATTTAAGAGTCACAGAACAATCTTTACGAACACCAGTGATAATTAGGTATAGAGATCTCATTGTCAGTAATGTTAGGAGACAAACCAACACTCAGAAATACAAACAATATCAGGGAAGGAAGAGGAATATATAAGAGCAAGATCATCTAGTTTAGGTAGAAGACTTCTAGTATTGAAGTGTTAGATTTTTAATGAGATTTTTTAAAGAGCTGGATTGCAGGAGAGAGAGTTGGACTTAATACAGTTAGCAACAGAGAAGCTAGACTGTTTATTAAGTCTTGAAGATATGGAGGATATGGACAATTTGGTTGAGAGGAAAGGTTGCTGGAAATGTGTTAACATCTCTCCCGATGTTGCTGCTAATTATCCAGTGTGGAAAGACAGAAAAAAGAAGCACATCAGAAACAGCTGACCCGCGCGCCATTTTGATACTAGAATATTTTCATCTCTGAATATAAGACAGGTCATGTTGACTTCTTTAGGTGGTCTAAAATATAATGCAAGTACATTTCTCATTGTTTGAGGTCTTCTCTCGCACAAAGGGTTAAAAATAATACTCCGCCCACAAATAATATTACAGGCGCCAAGTGACAGCTGTTAAGAGACAAAAAAGTGCGATGTTAGAGAAGTAAGTGTCAAGCAAAACTGCTCTATTTTTATTGTCTACTATTTTGTTAGAGAAATAAATTGTTAATAAACGAAGAGAAAAGAAAGTTAAAAGAAATTTAAAGAGAAAATAAAAGTGAGCAAGAAGACAAATTAAGAATAAACAACAAACTACTTACTATACCCCACCAAAACACAAGTCTGTCTTTAATAACTTGATAACTTTCTAACTTTTACAATACTCTTCATCTTGTCTTGATAAGTGTAGTTTCCTTATTGTAGTATTTTATTAGTGATGTACATATGGTCTTGATATCATCATTGTTCAGTGAAGTATAGTCAAGATATAGTTCTGTCAATGATGTAGTTGTTTGTATTAGATCTGCTATTGTACTGGTACTAACTGAAGTGATCTGAGGATTATGACTGATGTTCAACGAAGTCAATGTTTGGTTTTTAGTAAGTCCTTCACAGATATATCGGACTCCATTATCAGTGATGTTACAGTTGTTGAGATATAGTACTTTTAAAGTTGTATTACTTGATAACATAGTAGATAAGTGAGTTATATCTTCATCTGTGATATCAGTAAACATCTAACAAAAACATTAACTGTTCAAGTGTTTTATTATTAAAGAGACTATCACTGACTGTTTGATACCACCAGTAAGTGAAGAGGCGTTCAGCACTAGTTCCTTTATTGTTTTTATTAGTTTTTAGTATCTTTGATAATATCGATACACACATACTGTCCAATGAAGTGTTCTCTATATGAAAGTCTTCTCCACTGTACACTTATTAAGATTGTTTATAATAACTGCAGTACTTTCAGGAGATGATGAGAAGAGATAAATACTCCATTCTTTTCCTGTTTTGTGTTCTTTTATTAATTTACTTATAACATCTTCACTTTCTAATACACTTGGACTATAGTGAGCCATACTCTATTGATATCATCTCTCCACTGAACACTTTCAGTGTCGCCTGTTATAAAACAGAGTTAGTATATAGTATAGTACACACATAGTAATATATACTATAACACAGATAATACACTGAAGAAGAAAGGAAGGCATTACTGATTACTGAATGTGGTTACTATGGCAAACGAATGCAGGAGCGGGCTTATGGTTTAAATTTCAAAATTTGAGGTCTGGTGTGTTCTATGTTTAATTTACGTTCTACTGGTTATAGAGGAACAATTCTATCACTACATATATAGAACACTACTATATAATTCTGGTATTCATACATCAACTTAGATCAACCACTTTGCTTTGGAGGAATTGTCTGGTCAGTCTATCTGACAAAACACATTTTTATAGTTTTGTGTGACAATAAACTGTTTTGATCTAATACAAGATCTGAAAATGAATTATTCTTTAGACATTTCCTGTTTGAATATGTCCTGTTTGTTGTTTCTTAACATGTATACTTTTATTGTTAAGTGAAATGTTATCACAGCATTTTCTCTTCAATCAAAGGGAAAAAAGCTTTGCCTTTTAGTGTGTCTACTGGGTACTTTGCACTCTAATTGACAAAAGGTCCAATACTTTCCAACTTCTTAGTAAAAGTTAGTGATTCTCCAATGACAGCTATGGTGCTAGTATTTTTAGTTCACGCTCAATGTATTCGATAAAGATAACTGCTAAAAGTTAGTAAAACTGTCATAAACTTTCCAAAAAAAGTATTTTAGGCAAAAATTCTCACTTTAAAAAGTTGGAAAATGTCATAAAAAGCTGTATGCAGGAGGTTTTATTGAATTCTAAGTCTTTGCTAAAAGCTGTGCTTTTTTTCAATATGTTTTTCAGACTTTAATAACAATAATTAAGAGGTTTAATAAACAATACTTGTAGTGTATGTGTATTTTAATATATCATGTAATATTGGAGACTCTATATAAGATACTTATATTAAACATGTACATGTATATAGTGTAATATGATAACACTTAATAAAAACATTTTATAGATCTTATCATAATCATAACTCTATCATATTATACTGACACTAAGGGAGTGCTATAGTAAATATGGAATTCATTTTTTTATATTATGAATTTAATTATTGTGGTTTGAGAATTATGAATATAATTACACTATAATAATTTGTGGTTTATAAATTTAATAATTATTAACATTATTGATTGTAAGAGATAGGAATATTATCATATTAAACTTACTTGGAGGAGGGGTTTTGTCTTTATTATCAGCTGAACTTTTTAACTGATCTTTTAACTCTAATATTAGTGGAGACTCTAGTAGTCACAATTAAGACATATATATTATTAAACAATATTATATTATTACCTGTAGTTTCATGTGTGGATCTTCTTGGCTGGATTTTGTTTGTGTTTCCTCAACTCCTTGATCAGTTACTGGTTTACGAACCTTTGGTATGAATGCTAGATCTAGTAACAATATCATATAATGAGAAGTCACTAATACCAGTTACCTTTCAAGCTCTGTTTTAATTCCTCAATCTGTTGTGGTCTCTCTTCCTTAGCTGTAAGGTCAATGACGTTATTATTTCTTGTAGTGTCTCTAGCTCTTTCTGTCTCTCAGTAGACACTGACAGTATATTCTTCTCAATAGCTTTATATAAAATGAGAAGAAAATTGATCACTAATATATTATGTAAAATACTGACAACATTGGACTTGGTCATTGATGTTGTATTAATTTACCTTCCTTTGTTTTCACAAGTGATGTTTAAATCTTCAATTGTCTTTTCTTTCATTCTCTTGTTTCTATATAAAGGAATATTAATTTATTAATCAGATATATCATAGAATAGATAGTTATTAAATAAAACAATAGTTGTACAAATAATATACCCTTCATTTTGTCTGATAATAGATGACATTTGTATAGTCATCTTTTTCCGGATGGGTTTGTTCTAGTTCCAAAGCGACTTCTTAATCCTTTGTATTCTCTTCTACAATAGTTCTAACCTCCTATATATCAATAAACAACACATGTAGTAACTGTTGTCTAATACTACTCATCTCTTACCTTGTCTCTTTCTATGATCATAAATGGTACAATGACCAACTGTAAGTTGAATTAATCCTCTCCTCTCACCGATTCAAGAGTTTTCCTGAGCTCTGGCAATAAGTAGAGTTGTTAGATTGAGTGGAAAAAAGCAGGTGACAATGATGGAGTTCCCCTTTCTAATGACACTAATCTGTACATTTTTTCCTTCAACTGACTCTGAAATTAATGTCATTGATTTCTTCCAATGTACAATCTTTAGGATCCCAGTCTAAGACAAAACAGCTGTCTCACATTTGAGAAGAGTAGGAGTGTTTGTCACTTTAAAATTTTCATTTAGACAAAGAGAAGCTTTCGTTTTTTTCACAAAATGACTGAACAACATCTTTATATGCTTGTATATTGTGTCCTCAGCTACTCTTTGAGTTTTGAGATCGTGTTACCATACCCTCCAAAAACAAACTGGATATTTGATCAGGGTGTACAATGATTCATTAACGACATCTAGGACATCATCAATGGAAGTAGAATGAGCTATTTGAGATTTGAGATAAGAGTAACCATCTCTAAGAACTGCTTCAATTTATCCAGAGGTGGAGGTGTTGTGTGTGATAGGCTTCTCGGATATTACTGAAAGTAATTGCATATTCTCTTTCTCATTTCTGCAAGTACTGACTTAAACTTTCGTGGATTGGAATTACAACTTCCTTTTTAGGTTCATCTAGCACTTCCTTCAAAAACTTTATATTATTACATTCACAGTCTCATTACTAACTTTTGACTTAAAGTTAAACTGCTATCATGAAGCTCCTCCTGTATGTAAGAGGTCCATGAATTATCTAATTGATACAATGATATTATAATTTCAATGTACTATAAAAATTATACCTTCATTAACTCAGTAATACATGTTGTTGACTTCCAAACTTTTGTCTTCAAAAATGTTTTCTCTACATCAAACATATTTTAATAATCAAGAAATGACTTTGTATACTCACCATAATCCTTTAAGATAGCATTAGCAATGGTACATTGCTAGTAAGTTTTAACAGTACACTAGCAAAGACTCCTAGGTTACTATAGTTACTATGTACATGCATGAGTATAGCTCTTAACACGGACAAACATAATGGCTTCTGCTTCAGTAATAAGATTCTGCAATACGTTTTACCAGAAAACGTTGCCTTGTGAAAATACCCTCTCTCCACAGAAAAAGTACTCTCTGCTAACCTAAACAGAGATAGGGTTGAAGAGACTGAGAAGAGTGCCTAATGACAACGTAAAATGTCACTGGCATGATCTTCATGACTACTATAACTTGTCCTACTACTCCTCTTGAACATTTTACTGTTGTCTGGTCATCTGTAAATGTTTGACCTAGTAACAATAATTATTAATTATAAATTATTTAATTGACCTCTTACAATATTCACTGATAATTCTCTCAGATAGCATTTTTGTCTCTTCAAACTTAGCAGTACTGTTGCTAACACTTTCATTTCTTATGATCTAAAGATATTGTTGTGTGTATAGCAGATAACAGAGGTTGTCTTCTTCTCATCTGGAGAGCCCTGCAATGACTCCATCTTATCAAGTGTTTCTTCATTGATACATCTTTCACTAAATCAAAGCTGAGACACTTACAGGATTGATCCATAGACCTGTGATAATGTATCATTACTGATGCCGAAGAATAATAATGGCTTCAGATAGCTAAGGAGTCATTCCTGTAATATTAAAGATATAATTTAAAATGGAACTGTTAAATGTCACAATTAACCTTGACTAATGTTACGTTGGTTCTCACAGACAAAGTGGATTACATCTAATATTTCGTCTAATTAATTAATTAATTTATTAATATCTAATGTTTGATATAATGAAAATACATTCTAAATTATATAATGCTACCTTTACTAACTGTGGTAACACTAGATTGTACTTCGACAGCATTATCTTCTGATAATACTTTCTCTACAAGAATGCCGTTTATTTTAAGAATTGTATTTATAACTAGCATTTTATAGCTTATTACCATAATCTTTTAAGATAGCATTAGGCACATGGTACAGTTGACTAGTAAATTTAACAATAATTAGTCTACACAAAGGGACCTCCAGTGGATGGTAGTTTGTAGAACAGCATGACGTACAGCTTTTAGCAGAAGAAAAAATTGCTTCTTTCTCGGATGAGATTGTGCAGCTAGTTTTCACATTAAACAAATTGTCCGAAATGAAATAACTCTCTCTTCACAGAGTAATTGAGCTACTCTAATAGGATATTGAAGAGACTGAGAGAGAGTGTCCATAATGACAACGTAAAATTCACTGGTCCATAGAAGCTTTGCTCTATGAAATAGAAATTTTACTAAATTATTATCAACTATATATATATACCATTAGAATCAGATGGTGCTCCTAAATAAGGCTTCTTCTTTTTTGGTATTAAGTCCCTCATCAGATATCCTCTTTGTCTTTTCTTAGTCGCTTTCTTGTATTTTGATGTACTTAACTCTGTCATTTCATGAGATTGCTAGCAACAACATGTACATTGATTTTATGAATAATGTTGGTATCAACCTGATATTCCAAGTCCTCCATTGTATGATCAAATTCGATATACCCTCCATTGAGTCACTAGTACCTTGATATTGATGACCACTATGACCTGTCATTGCTATCTCTTGTATTGCTGTCATCTGATCATCTGGATACTTTTGAGCTAAGAAAATAAGGCAATATACATTAAGTTTACTAGTGAGTAAAATTCTTACTATTTCACTGATAATTCTCTCAGATAGCATTTTTGTCTCTTCAAACTTGGACAGTAGCTAAGGGGGTGTTGCTAACCACTTTCAAGCTTCTTTGATCTGAAGATATTTTTATCTGTATGTAGCAATAACAGAGTGCTCTTCTTTTCATCTAAACTGCCTTCTAATGACCTCCATCTCATCAGTTGTTTCTCCACTGATGCATCTCTCACTAAATAAGAGCTGAGGACAGTTTTTTACAGGATTAATCAGACACTGTGACAGTGTATCATTATGACACTGAAGAATATACAGTTGCTTCATTAGCTAGAGACTGAGAGTCCATTCCTATAATAAGAACGTACACAATTCATAAACAAACTAATATATATAACATGATGTACATGTAAAAGTTCTTGTACTTACTAGTAGGAAGATTACTGGATTTTTCTCAACATTTGCTCATACTCATGGGGCAACAGTGATTTCTTCAATGACTTCCTTCCTCAAAACATCTATCACTTGTCTTCTAGTAGCATCAGTTTGCTATCTAACCACAACTCAAACATTTTTTTGTTGTTTTGTATATGGAGTCATCTGGTAGCTTGTTGAATATCTTCTAACTTCTTAGCGTTCAGTTTCAACTGAATTCCCAACTGATACCATTTACTACCAATACGAATATGTTCACATAATTCATCAAGTGTTGGTTTCTCTACGAGAATCTCCTCAAAAGATAGGTTTCCTGTAGCCATTGCTTCTTTGCCGACACGCCTACGCAGCGTTAATAAATAAGGCCACACCCAAAATCTTAATTTGATGGGCGTGGTATGACCTGGAAAATCCCTTACCTTCCCCTTCAGTTGCAGCATCAACCAATTTGCTATTACGCCATATTTCTTAGACTTCAGAGACAATACTGACTGTCCTGAGAATTGTAAACAGAGATCATCTTTATGAGAGGTAAGATACTGTGCTTGTGTAGTAATTATCATTGATTGTGTTTTTAAAATTACTTATATCAAGTTTTTATTGTGCTCTTGTCTAGAGCTATTATGTATGTAATATACAACTGTATCCCATGACAATACATGTACATGTATACATATTACAATATGTATATTTATTATTAATTTCACTATATTTATTTATTTCAATGTATGTGATATTAATACTAAATTATTATAAGTGACTAAATCCTTTTGAACCTTGGACCTAAAAATATATTAAGTTTATATTAAATAATACATTTATAGAAACTTAACTCCTCTATTACTAGATAATGGAGTAGTTTGTTGTATATATTTCTTATAGTAATATAACCAGTTTGAATACTTTCAAAGTATATAGTGATTTTAAGAGTTAATATGTAGTATGTTCTCCCTTACTAACTACACTATACTTGTGTTTAACATACTCTAACTAAGGGGAGTGGTCTTTTATGGTCTCTCCCTATCAACTATTAATATGACACTAACTTAGTAATTGACTATATATATTACATGTAGTTATATTAAAGATATTAAAATGGACTATATGACTATATGTACATTGTTTTACTGAATTTGTATCTTTTTTTCAATATCAATATAATTCCCAAATCATTTAGAAATTTTTGGGACATACTCAACAAAACTTTAGAACCTTTACCACATGTACATGTACATGTATATTTACATGTACATGTATATATTTTCCCTAATATTGATGTCAGTTGTCATGTGATAAACAGCCTCATCACATGAGCAAATAAATTTGTCACAGCTGCAATAAACTCACCCTATATTATTATTATATGAAGTAATGTCATAATAATTTATATAAATTTGTATATTAAGAGAACAAAGAGTTAAGTATATTCTTATGTAATAAATATTGATAACTAGACATACCACAATAGTACATTTAATTACATATAATGTAATAATTAAAAACATGTACTTCATTAATACATTGTTTTTAATAACATTATTTAATTTTCATTATTAATTTTTTACAGTTACTTTATAATTATTACTTCATTGGACAATGGCTCATGTCTACTTACCACGTAGTATATCTAATGCTGACTTAGATCAAACCAATCGATGCCGAGACTTTATTAAGAAAGCATGGTTAAGGTTGTCCCTAAAGGTTGTACTAATTACTTTAATGCCACACCTGCCTTTACACATTACAATCCCAGCATTAACGGAATATCCTAAAGAATTCCAAGAGTTCGTCTTCAACGTATCATTAACTATTTGATCAAAGAAGACCTTGAAGCATCTAAGTCACTTCAACTGTGTCCGGGAGGCGTCCCGAGTTCGTTCCTCTTTATACAACAGGTGATGGGAACTGTCTCCTTCATGCTGCTTCACTGGTATGTGTGGCTTCCAAGAGCGAGATTATACATTGCGTACAGCTGTTTATGATGCTGTGGTGCATGCTAAGGAAAACTCATTGTATAAACGTTGAGGGAAAGAATGGCGTCAAGTGGAAATGGACAGCTGGGGGCAGAGTTAGAAACCTCATCAGTGGGAAGGTGAGTGGCGAGTGGTTATTGATTCTGTTTCCTCGAGAGATCAGGAAATGGGTCTTTTGGGTATTTGGATCAGTTTCACGTGTTTGTTTTGTCTAACGTCCTTTTTCGTCCGATTATTTTGTACTCAGAACCTAAGTTGTTATCAACAGCTGGAGGTGGTACCCTTCAAAAAGTTGAATTTGATGGACTTATCTGCCGTTGTTATGCAACCAGAACACTGTGTCAAGAATCCATTGCCTATTGTTTTTTCAAATGCGCTCACTTTTCTGCTCTGTCTGTCATAGATAATGGCGTCAATATAAGACGGTTCTCTATGTTACCTATTGTTGATTTTTATGGAACGACCTACTGTAAGGTTTTTCGTGTATGGAGAAAGCCACACCCAAGTCAAATGTAATTATCTTGATATTTCTGAAATACCACCTCCTCATAATTCTTATTATCATCGTCGGAATGTACGTTGTGCCAAATTGTCCCTTACTGAACAACCCAATATTTCAAACCTTACTATCACGCTTTTATTGATAAATGTCTTGATGCTTATCAGTACCATCAAACACATTCCAGTGGTGGTTTCTAGTTCGAACAAGTAGAGATTCTTCGTTCATGTCGTAATGCTTTGTGGTCTCTCTGGTAGCCCTCAATATGATGGATACTGTTATCAATGTTATAAAGCTCGTAAACCCCATACATCACCAGAACAAGTTAGGAAAATTTATCAGAACCAGTATAAAGGGGGCATGTCTTCTTCCTCTCAGTTTTGTGTAGTAACCAATGTAACCGACTTGGGTTCCCTGAGTATCTTGGAATGTGTAAAGAGTGTTATCAAAAAAAGCAAAGTTCTCGTTCATCTGGACAGCTTCATGAGAGACCACCCAGTTCACAGACGATCATATACAACCCACATCCTTCAAAATTGCAAACCCGACCTTGTCGTACGGCAGGTTGCGAGTTTTTTATGGCCAATGTGTTGAGACTAAGTATTACTGCTCGAAATGCTTTGAAGAAAGACTTCCCAATATTTTTGAGGTCTCCAGATGGCCGGCCTTAGCCCATCTCACATGGTCCTGCTGATCAAGGACTAGTCATCGGGACATGTCAGCAGGATACAGAGACTCGAGATCTAGTAATGACCCCTCGAAATGTTATCATTGTCAGGATTTTTTTTTTTCTGACCCAGATTTGATGGGTCTGTGTAGTACCTGTTTTATGAACAAAACAAATATGAAGCTAGGTTCCGGAAACATGGCTAACCTCTTGATAAACCCTCCTCCCCAGGACAGGCATCATTCTCCCGTTGAACGTTACTCTCCTATTGAACGACAACCGTCCCCAGTCACACATCTATCACCGTGACCCTAATCATGATCATCGTGATGAAATTCATCCTGTGTATTCAAATCTACCCTATGTTGATAGAATTGCAGCTGGAACTGAGTCTCCAAGACGATATTCTACTCCAGTGTTTTTCTCAAGTGATCGAGATCCATCACATGGACCAGCTGTTGTAAGACCTGCCACAACTGACTGCATTATATGTAATGGTCATGTGACCATTACATCATCAAATTGGATATGTCGAAAACATGCTGAGAAGAAGTCTCGGGCCATGCTCGTGTCAAGGGAATTGGGACAATACTCAGAGGAGGGAACTCAGATGGGTACACCATATGGAGGGCATGTACCATTGAAGCACGATGCGCCACCTGTGCGACGATTCTACATCATTGAACTGTGGGTCATCCTTGAGGTCAGAACTTGACCCCTATGGTGATGAAAATTCCTCGTTCTAGAGATCATCGTGAAGTTAGACAGAAAGCAAAAGTACTTTTGTGTTACTGTGGGATGTAGTTTCATGACGGAAAACCTGAGTTTCATGGTCTCTGTCAAGATTGTTTATCTAACGTATTATGGTCCAGGTGTTAGAAGACAACACCCACCACAAGATGAGCAACCACAAGGATATCTTCACCATCACCTCCATGAGGGAGACCAATGGATGTTGATCTGCCACCACGCCCACTTCCAAGGACTCGACGTCAGCCAATTCGTGAAGAACCACACCCTTATGATGACTATATACTGACCAACATAATTTATCACCTTATAATGTACATGTCAGTAATGGACAAAGGATGCAAAATTACATTTAATTGGAGGGTTTGTCTCTTATATTGCAGCTGTACTTAATAGTATGCATTAGTCTTTTTGTTGTCATTGTATAGATATGTCAGTGATATTGTAATACATGATGTCATTATTATGTCATACAATGTACATGTGTTTTTTCCTTTGGAACTCTAAAATAATACTATGTGTACTGATGATATTAAATTTTGAAAAAGTTTCAAATTAATTTAAGTATCATTTAATTACTCTCAATTTTGATAGATTATTTAATAAGATAAATCAATACAATATAAACAATGAATGACCTTTTATATCAATATTGTTATAGTAGTTATTCCATTGTTATGGAATTAATGGGTGCCTAAAAAAAACAGATGTATCTTATTCTCTTATGTGTGTACTTGGTTAACGGAGTCTATATTAAAAAACTTAATAAATAATATTTTAATCCATTCACCAGCTGTATACATCCGATATTTATCCATTGCATATCAAGTTGTTGTGAAGAAAAGACTATGACAAAAATTGTATTCTACTTACTGCTATAGATTACATACTGTAGAGTTAGTTTTAATAGAATTTCAGAACATCTTAATGGAAATTTAATGATATTATTATTATTTGATAATGAGTTGGCAAATATCGATTTGCCCACAAGTACTTTCAAGACTTCCAACCTAACTATGTAGTAGGTCAGGTTGTTTGATTCAGCACAACATGTCATGTTTTACTAACTTTTTTCTTGACATCAAACCATAAAGGAACACTGTATATGGGTATATAGTGGAGAACAATATATTTCAGTTATCGGTGTGTATTATATATAAATATATTTAACTAAAGATTTCTAAAAAGTCATTTAATAACAATAGTAAAACAATTTATAATTAATACGACACTCGTGCATTTAAATTAAATAAACATTCACAGTACAAATATGGTTTTAGTTTACTGCCACTGGTAATTATTAGTTCAGATGTTATTAAGCTTTAGGAATATTGGTAGATTGATTATAAACATGACATGCAGCAATTACAATATTAATGATAAATGTTGTCAATATTAATGGACTTATGAAGATGGATAGCTCCTGTAATTATATCTAGAGTGAATTTGTAAAATCCTGCTTTAATTCCCCCAAAATCATATATTAAAAATCATAATACTTTTAATCAAAATCATAATTAATCTCACATGTGTTTGAAACAATAAAAGAACTTGGTGATTATTTATAACACATTTTTTAAATGAGGGATAATTGGAATGTGAGTATGAACAACATTAATGACATTGATATACCATGTGCTATATGTGAGAAATTATATGCAGCATCAAACCAGGAAATATATATACTTGATGACTTTCCAAGTTTGTATAATGAGTGTGAAACATATCCAGTATATAAGATATAGTAAATTAACACTAACAGTTTATGTAATAATTCATTGGAACACTATAAATATGATTACAGTACAAACAATAGAGTACAAAAGTTCAAAGTTCAAAGTGCATTAATTTAGCAAGATCTGAGTGATGTCACTTTGAATTCATCATTAAATGTATTGATGAATTAACAATTAACAATAAAACAAAAATACAAATAGTTAATAAGGTGTGGTTTTTAAGTAACTTTAAAGTTATTATAATAGTTATTAAAAATTATATAAATAATTTGAATTATATACTAATACAGCTGTGTCTAGCTAATGCTAGCTTATAATATGATTCCCACAAGTAGTTGAAGGTAAACATCACACATAACTCCAGCTGTATTTTATCATATATTTAATATTATATTTTTTACACTTAAACACTTTTAATTCCTTCAATTGTAAGGAACAAAATTTACAGGATAGTCAACACAAAAAATTATTAGGACAACTGATACTGTGTAATATTATTTTTGTCAAAAGCAGAAATAAAAAAAAAAATCGGTTGATATGATAACATAATCAGATTGTGAAGAGCATAACAATTAATTAACAAAAATTAACAATACATGTGATTGTAAATATCATTACATTAAAATGCAAAAAATTATATGTATCGCTTAAAATTGTAGTCATGCAAAGTAATGTACATGCAATTCAATTGTGGTTGCCATGGTGATATACATATGTCATGTGATCATGATTTAAAGGTAGAAAAACTGTCAAATGTGGCCATAAGTTCTGAAGACATGTCAGTTAGTCCTAAATCGCCAAACAAAGTAAAACTTGTTTGACTAGCGTGTGATGAAGCCCGAGATTTTCGTGACCGGTCGTTTGTATTTGGTATTTGAATACGTTTGACAACTTGATCTCCATACTAGTCACATGACTTCATTTGAATCATGGTTGCCAGTTCCTTGACTCTCACTTGAGTTGCTTTCTTCATCACTACGGATACCAGAGTCTGTTGATTTGAAAGGTGTGGTCACAATTTGAGGTGAGACAGAATCTAAAGTATTTTGTAGGTATTATGTTACTAAGTGGATGAGTGCTAGTAGTAGGATTGATCCTCACAGGGAAAGCCGTAAGTTCTCGTTTCGATCCCGGCATTAGGAGGGTGATTTGGCGGGTAAAGATAGAGGCAAAGGTGTGGAAAATGTTGTACTTATGCTATCAATACCCAGTCGAGTAGAAACTGGATCTATCCGTACCAGAAGCAGTTGCTGGGATTAGAATACTGCTGCGATCACTCACAGATTCTTCCAAAATAGATGTCTTACTAGCTAAATCAGGACTAACAGATAGTATATTAGTAGCCTGCGGTAAAGATGGACGAGTGGTTGAAGTGTAGCCAGACTTTCAGCTGTCATTATTTCACTACTTGACTGTGGTTCCCATCAGTTGGGTGCAGTGTTTATAGGAGCATTTTGATTTGAGTGTCGATGGAAATGAACCCTCTCCATCTTCATCAGAATCACTTTCAGAGCTGTCTTCAACATTGTCAAGAACACTAAATGATAGACTACTTTATCAGCTTGTCTACAAGACTTGAGGTACTTAAACGGACCACTAGTCGCTTACTTCCTCTTTGTGCACTAAATCTTTTATATTAGCTTCATATGATGTGTTACTATGTCTTGTGTGAACATGAGGGATTGAATCATTATACCGTTGAAAGGGTATTGTTCGATTGTGACGGGGATTGGTTGGTGTGTGGAACTCAAGTCCTTACCGAATGTTGTACATGATATGTCAGGAGGATAAAGGACCATTGTGATTGGGAAGTGGTTGTGTACGATGTGAGGGTGAGGAAAACTGGCTGTTTAGGTCTCTTAGGATTGTATATATTTTGTTAAATTTGGGTCTTTCTTCGCTCTTTGATACCAACATGTTTGCAGTAGTGAGACCTGAACATGCACAGAGAGAGAGAGAGAGGAGAGAGAGAGAGAGAGAAGAGAGAGAGAGCGAGGAGAGAGAGGAGAGAGAGAGGAGAGAGAGAGAAGAAGAGAGAGAGAGAGAGAGACAGGTGAACATTATATACATATAGAGTTGTACATGTAATCAATCTGTAGTTTTTATCAACTTACAAACTTTCAGGGACAGTCATCAGAAGGACAAGACAATCGTCATCCAGGCATGAGATGTGACAAAATGTTTTATTAGGTATGTCATCATAAGGCATTTTAGCCACTGAGAAGATTTCCCATATCATGACACCAAATGACCACTATTGAAAAGGAATAAAAATGTAGTACATTCTATTTATATGTTCTATGTTAAAGTAGGATCCATGCACAATTTTGAATGAAATTCATAATTTTGAATTTTCCAATCGAATTCATAATTTTCAAAATATAGCACTTAGATATTAAGGCTTCTCCATAGTAGACACTTTCAGACTTTATATCCCTAGTACAGTCATGTCTTGTATACAGAGGGTTAAATATACAATTACATGTTACTATGGTGACTATAACATCTGCTTATAATATTTCTTAATTGAAAGGTGTGCCATAAAAAATTACCACATTGCTTTGAGTCGTGATCAAAACATCTTCTGTAACGTTTCAATAGCTGGCCCATTCAATGGTCTCATTGCTCCTTTGATATTGTATAACAATTTGGATAAAACTCTGCGACAAAGCACGTCAGATATTTTGATTTTAAAACCTGTATCTAGGCAGCAGTTCTTGCGCTAG
>NW_024534612.1:0-17395 GCF_016097555.1 Gigantopelta aegis
TAACATAGGTGCACGTACAGTACCCTGTTGAAGTTGTTTCTCAAACTTTGCATCAAACTTGACCCACTGATAGAAGCTTCATGATCTCGGGTTATTCTGGTGGCCTTCGATTCAATAGTTTCCCATCACAGCATGTTTCACAGTCATTATTCATGCATGTTTTTGATGTTGCATCACAAACACATCGAGCAATGAACTCTTGTGAATATGGATGAAACGCATTTGAGGCCTTCTTGGACAGACAATCAAGAATCATAATGATATTCTCGTGATATAAACAAAGACACTGGTTTTTTGGCACGTCGGCTGCTGGAAGCACGTGAATAGGACGGAGTTCAAAAACAATTGTACCCCCAATATTGACTGGGGGTTATCTTCTTTGAATCATGAATACACTTCGCCGATTGACATTGTCAGATGGCGTGTCTGATTTTTTTTTTTTTTTTTTTTTTTTTTTTTAGACTTTTAATGATTGACAAGTGTCACCTTCAGGACTTACCAAAACAACATAATTTGAAAGAAACATTAAAATATATTGAACTGACATATAAACTGCCTTGCCGTTAAAGGGATTATCTTGAGTGTTTAGATATTTTGTAAAACATTTCGGCCAATATAACCTTTCATAATTATTATATTGTACTTTACATACATTTTCTTGCTTAGAATTATAAAATGTGTACAGCCAATTCATTTCGGATCATGCTAATGTTTTATAGTAGATCCGTATGGATTTTTGCACAACAGTTTCATATATATCAGTTTATTTTTTTCTTCTAAACGCCATTGTTGATAGTAAGCTACAATAATGTAAACAACTATATACATTTATACTTAGTTATGAATTTAAAATTTATTTTTATGATTTTACTTAAGTAAAAACTTAAAATGACATAATGTGTAACACCCATAACGTTTCAAATGTGTAACACCCGTAACGCTGGAAAATCGGTTCAATTTGACAGGTAATTCCTGAACTCATTTCATATTAATAGTAATCAAGAGTATAAGGAAGAAATAAAATATTGTCTTTGTACCATCAAAACTAAATAATATAACACAACTTGTCTTCTTTTTCCATTACGGGTGTTACATTGGTTGGGCTACATATTTATGGTCAAACTAAAAAAAAAAAAAATACTATGTAAATTACTGACATTAATAAAATTGTATCATGATAAAGTAGCAACAATAATCATTCTTTAATGGTATAAAATAAAAATGTCAGAATGTATTATAATCTGATGGATAAGGTATGAATGTTCCCTCTTTTTCACGTATTTAGAAATCAGTTTGTGGAATGGTTTTGAAGTGTTGTATACCAAACATGTAAATACAACTCAGCAATATTTTATTAGGTTTACATCCCCAAGAGATACTTCCTTCCAATGCCAGAAAATGTTAGATTATATATGACGATTTTAAAAATGGCCCTATGGGTATAGTCACATGGTTGTGACCATATACACACACACACACACACATAGTGAGACACACACACACACACACATACACACACAGAGAGAGAGAGAGAGAGAGAGAGAGAGAGAGAGAGAGAGAGAGAGAGAGAGAGAGAGAGAGAAAGAGAGAGAGAGAGATATTATTAGCCTATTTATGTATGTTATTATTGTTGTATTTTCTCAGACGATTGACAATACGCAATACACAGTGTACAAGCGTGACTTTGTTATTCAACATAACGAAGACTTCACCAGTTCACTTGACGAGATCGTCACTGTCATGTGTTACTTTGACGCTTCAGGCATTTCAGTCACTTCCGACATACGCACTGTCAATCTGGCCAAGTAAGATTCCCATAAGTAATTCCATTACACAATTTTATTTTGTGGTGAACTCTCTAACTCTCAGTGATGTGAAGATGTTTTTGTCTTAGTGATACTCGTAGCTTAGTGCTGGCGCTAAATCCCCCCCCCCCCCCTCTCTCTCTCTCTCTCTCTCTCTCTCTCTCTCTCTCTCTCTCTCTCTCTCTCTCTCTCTCTCTCTCTCTCTCTCTCTCTCTCTCTCTCTCTCTCTCTCTCTCTCTCTCTGTATAAAATATAAATAATAAAGCATGCATTCCATATTACTGTTCCAGCTAATGCTCCACAACTGGTGTAACACAGGCCGTGGTATGTACTATCCTGTCTGTGGGATGGTGCATATACAAATATAAAAGATACCTTGCTGCTGATCGAATAGAGTAGCCCATGAAGTGGCGACAGCGGGTTTCCTCTATCAATATTTGTGTCATCCTTAACGTCTGACGCCATATAACCGTAAATAAATTGTGTTGAGTGCGTCGTTAAACAAAACATATCCTTCATTCCATATCACTGATCTGTTTTACTTTTAGGGCTAATCTGGGAATCACGAGCATAAAGGAAGAGTTTTCGCCAGTTACACTTTCTGTCCAAGTTGATGACGCTACACCTGGCAGCAGCGTTAATGTCGGACAAAAACTGTCCTTCACCTTAACCGTAGGGTCAGGTATGTCCACCCAGTTCTTTTGACCACTATAGCGTCAATGTAGAAAAAAAAGAAACCCTTCCTTCATCTTAATCGTAACGTCAGATATGTCCACATTGAAAACTATCCTTCATCTTAATCGCATCGTCCAGCATGTCCACATAACGTATGGCAAAATCACTCCCTCAACGTAACCATATGGTTAGGTATGTCCACATTGAAATCTATCATTTATCTTAACCATAACGTCAGGTATGTCCACATTGAAAACTGTTCTTCATCTTAATCGTAACGTCAGATATGTCCACATTGAGAACGGTCATTCAACTTAACGGTAGGCTCAGATATGTGCACGTTGAAAAATGTCCTTCATCTTAACCATAGAGTCAGATATGTGCACGTTGAAAACTGTCCTCCAACATACCTGTAAGGGCAGATACATGCACGCCGAACGCTGTCCTCCAACTTACCTGAAAGGTCAGGTACATGCACGTTGAACGCTGTCCTCCAAATTACATGTAAGGTCAGGTAAAAGAGCGTCGAACGCTGTCTCCAACTTACCTGTAAGGTCAGGTAGATGCACGCTGAACGCTGTCCTCCAACTTACCTGTAAGGTCAGGTACATGCACGCTGAACGCTGTCCTCCAACTTACCTGTAAGGTCAGGTGCATGCACGTTGAACGCTGTCCTCCATCTTACCTGTAGGGCCAGGTACATGAACGTTGAACGCTGTCCTCCAACTTACCTGTAAGGTCAGGTACATGCACTTTGAACGCTGTCCTCCATCTTACCTGTAAGGTCAGGTACATGCACGTTGAACGCTGTCCTCCAACTCACTTGTGAGGTCAGGTACATGCACGTCGAACGCTGTCCTCCATCTTACCTGTAAGGTCAGGTACATGCACGTTGAACGCTGTCCTCCGACTTACCTGTAAGGTCAGGTGCATGCACGTTGAACGCTGTCCTCCATCTTACCTGCAATGCCAGGTACATGAACGTTGACTGCTGTCCTCCAACTTACCTGTAATGTCAGGTATATGCACGCTGAACGCTGTCCTCCAACTTACCTGTACGGTCAGGTACATGCACGCTGAACGCTGTCCTCCAACTTACCTGTAAGGTCAGGTACATGCACGCTGAACGCTGTCCTCCAACTTACCTGTAAGGTCAGATACATGCACGTTGAACGCTGTCCTCCAACTTACCTGTAAGGTCAGGTACACGCACGTTGAACGCTGTCCTCCAACTTACCTGTAAGGTCAGGTACACGCACGCTGAACGCTGTCCTCCAACTTACCTGTAAGGTCAGGTACACGCACGTTGAACGCTGTCTTCCAACTTACCTGTAAGGTCAGGTACATGCACGTTGAACGCTGTCCTCCATCTTACCTGTAAGGTCAGGTACATGCACGTTGAACGCTGTCCTCCAACTTACCTGTAAGGTCAGGTACATGCACCTTGAACGCTGTCCTCCAACTTACCTGTAAGGTCAGGTGCATGCATGCTTAACGATTTCCTCCAACTTACCTATAAGGTCAAGTACATGCACGTTGAACGCTGTCCTCCAACTTACCTGTAAGGTCTGGTACATGCACGTTGAACTCTGTCCTTTATCTTAACCACAGAGTCAGGTACATGCACGTTAAAAACTGTAATTCACCTTAACTATAGAGTCAGGTATGTGAACTACTTCGACGTAAGGGCCTGTCACACACTACCGATGTACTTCGCCGGGAATAAACCGGAGCACACAATTAACAACGGCGAGAAAATCGGCAGACCTCCGTCGAGAAAGCACTTGAAAAATCAGAATTGGCCGTAGCAATGCCGATGTAGTACCGGCGTTCCCGTTGTAATACCGTTGTTCTACCATTGTCCTACCGATGTACGAGCCGATGTGCTACCGAATACAACTTTTCTGTCACCTTAGTGTTACCGATGCGCCGCCGATGTTATACCGAGGCGCTGCTGTTGTACTGCTGATGCACTACTGAAGTGCTAGCGATGTGATACCAATCTGTATAAATATGGGCCCCTCTTGGAGAACCTCACCATTCCTGCCGTAGACGCCGAGCTGACAACAGTGACTAATACTACTACAACTACTACGTTCAGGCCATGCCATCCAAGTGGAAGGGACCTACTAAGTCACCTCCTAAGAAGAAGGCGAAGCCGACTCCCAATCTCCCAAGGGCCGACGAGGTCGTGGCAAGAACACTTCACCAACACCCCAAGCCCCTGGCTACAAGTGCCGGGACAAGAAGAAGAAGCTGTGGGAGGACCAGGCTGCCCTTGTGGGAAAGTCGTACGAGAACATTTTCACCTGGTACTCCTCTGCCCGTGACACGCACACCAAGCTCCTCAAGACCAAGAGTGGCTCTGGTGCACAACGCTTGACTGAAAGGGAGTCCTGGCTTCTGAAGCGGCTAAAGTTCCAGAAGGTGGTCCAGTGCACCAAGGCTGTGCCCATGAAAAGTGTAAGTATACTACAATTTTAATTCAATTTCATGACAGTGACATATTTTTTGCATTCATTTTAGTTCTGATTTTCAACATTTTATGACAATCAAATGTGCATTATTGCATTAATGTTTGCATTCATTTAAATTATGATTTTCTACATTTGTCTTTACAGTTGAAGGCTACCATTGAGGCTCATGCTGGTGACCTCGAAGCTGCTCAGGCTGCCTGTGCTGAGGTTGGAGCTGCCGCCGTGGAGCTGGACACCCCTACCCCTACCTCTTCACGCAAGCAGCGGCGTCCCCAGTAAGACCCGGACATCCCCCTCCTCTCCACCCTACAGGAGAGCGTCCAGCAGTCAGGGGAGCTCCTAAAGGACCTCACAGCACAGCGCCACCCCGTCAAGCCCTCTGCTCGCAGCGCCTTCGCCAACTACGTCAAGGACAGTCTTCTCACCATGTCTCATAAGAAGTACAAGACGGCAATGAGGGACATCAACCAGGGGCTGTCTGACCTCATGCTGGTGGACAGTGACGAGGAGGACATGGAGATACCGCCCATGAGGCCGACCCTGGCAACCCCCAACATCCCTCAGTCAGTGCGGCCATCTTCAGCACCTGCGTTTGGCGCCGCCTCATCCCCATCCCCATCTGAGCAGTACCAGCCAATGCCTGCCATGTGGAAACACCAGCCACCACCTTCTTCAGTGTGGAACACCCAGACACCGGAGTACATGGAGAGGTACTTCCAGCAGCCCGACCTGCACCAGCAGCCCCAGCAGTACCAGATGCTGCCTCCTCCAACCCACACTATCCTGCAGCCGCGGCAGCGTACACAGCAGCCCTCCTCCACCGTGTCCTATTTGCAACAGCAGGAGGAGCAACAGCAGCAACCTCGATCCTCTTCTTCCTCCGTGTCCTGTATTTCGAGTTCAGCTGCAGCGACACTGCACTCGCCGCTCCCCTTCTTGGCTGGTAGCATTAATTTGGGGAACATTTCAAACCTTTCGGCAGCGTTGGACACAATCCTCCTGAACGATGCTGAAGGGCCAATGGACACTCCACCACCACAAGACCAGTATAATGGATAGTGACTGTGAGCCAGTACGGATAGTGCAGATAGTGACTGTGTGTGGTGCCATGTGTCTTTACTGTAGATATCATCATCGTTGTATGTGTTGTATTTTAATAAAAGTGTTGTCATCTTAAATCTGGTGTTATACCATGTGCACTACACTATCCTACACTTTTCATGAACATACTCAATAAAAGCGAGTCTGCTATTTTCAACTTACTATGTCTGAACCTTGCTTCCAATGGATCTTCTTTCAGTATATTATTTTATTAAAGGTACAATTTAACACTGTTGGCAATTGCAAAATTATAAAGAAGATGTGTGAATTGTATATCAGATTAAATATCAAGTAACAAGGATTAGAAATTGAACATTTGGTGTTTAGAAATTGAACATTTGGTGTTTAGATATTTGACATGTTTAGAGATTAAACGTTTGTCAGAAATCTAAAGCGTTTAATCTCTAAACATGTCAAATATGTAAACATTAAATGTTCAATTTCTAAATCTAACCACCAAATATTTAATATCTAAACATAAACCATCTAAACACATGTTGCCTTCACTTTCTAAACACTGTTGTTAGAGTGTAGAAATATTTTATTATGACAATCACATCTCCTCTACAACATCCTGTCTTGCCATGGCACAGAACCGGCTTCGGAGTTGGCCCAATGTTTGATCAGGTTCCGCTGCTTCTTCCCTTCCTTGCTGGAGGTGTTGGAGCCGGCCACGACATGGATGCCCTGTAGGTTTCTGCCCTGCCTCCACGCTCCTGGGATGAAGTCCCTGTTGACATTCTCCATACGGTCTAGCTGCTGGTTCTATAGTGTTGGATTCCTCATCCTCATCAAGTTGTGGAGAACAATGCATGCCTTCACGATGATCTAGACGGTGGATGGGTGGTGTTGCATTGTGGTAAGCAAAATCTGGAAGCAGTTTGCCAGAATGCAAAGGCATTTTCAACAACCCTCCGGGCTCGGGACAGTCTGTAAGTGAAGATCCTCTCTTCATCTGTAAGACCATGGAAGGTGTATGGCTTCATCATGTGCTTCCGTAGGCCAAACGCGTCATCAACGACAAAGAAGTATGGCACATCCGTGTAGTCATTAGGAAGAGGATCTGGAGCAGGGAAGCCAATGGTTCCATCTTCAGCCTTTTCTTTGAGTTCAGATTCGTTGTAGATCTGGGCGTCAGACGAGGCTCCGGGACTACCCACATCTGCCCAGAGGAATTTGTAGTCCGCATCTACCAGTGCCATGAGCACGATAGAGTAGAACCCCTTGTAATTATAATACACGGAACCACTCTTTTGAGGAGCCTTGCAGGCAACGTGCTTGCCATCAAGGGCACCACAAATATGTGGGAAGTTCCACTTCTCCATGAACTTGTTTGAGAGCTCACGCAAGCCTTCAGGGGTTGTGGGGCAGGTCATTGCCTCGTCCAGGTACTCGTCAATGATGGCTTAACAAATTTCTCTCACGGCCAGTGACTGGGTGTTGTCGGGTACCCTCCAACCAAACTTCATGGCCGCGTACTTGGTCCCAGAGGCGATGTGGCGCAGAGTGATGGCAATCTTCAGACCAGGATCCAGGGGCTCCTTATACCAGGTTTTTTGTTTGGTGATCCTGGGACCAACTCGCTGTACCAGCTCATCGTACATCTCTGGGGGCATTCTGAGGAAGTTCTTGAAGGCCCTCTGGTCCTCTCTGCGGAGCTCCACCAGCAGCTGGTCATACATGCCAAACTGACGACGCCTGCTGATCCATGGTCTCACCCAGATTGCTCGAGGTACTTGAGGTCTTCTTCTTCTTCTTCTTCTCCTCCTTCTGGGCTGGACCTGGTGAAGTGCCAACTGAGTCACCAGTACGGTATACATTGAGGCCACCGGAGAGCCGCCGATCCATACCGGAGTACTGCCGTTGTACTGCCGTTGTAGTCCTGTTGCTAGCATGTTCAAAAATGTATACCGTCGCCTGCCGTTGTTAATTTGTTCGCCGATGTTCTGACGATGTCCTGACGATGTACTACCGTTCTTAGCGATGTGATACCGTTGCGCTGCCGTACTAGTACCGATCCTCGAAAATCGCCAAATTTGTGCTCCGGTATAGCTCCGGCGAGCCAATTCGGCTAGGTGTGACAGGCCTTTTACTCATAGGGTCAGGTATGTCCACATTAAAAACTGTCTTTCAACTTAATCGTATCGTCGGATATGTCCATATTGAAAACAGCCTTTCATCGTAATCGGAAAGTCAGATATGTCCACATTGAAAATGTTCCTTCATCTTAACCGTGTGGTCGGATATGTCCACATTGTAAACTGTCCCTCATCTTAATCGTAACGTCAGATATGTCCATGTTAAAAACTGTCATTCATCTTAACCGTAACGTCAGGTATGTTGACATTGATAACTTTCCTTCATCTTAACCGTATGGCGAGGTATGTGCACGCTGTAAACTGTCCTTCACCGTACCTGACCATACGGGTTTCCCTCATAGGTCTTGAGCGTTTTCAATCTGTCATGTCTCTCATTATGTCTCTCTGTGTCTCTGTTTGTATGTATGTATGTCTGTCTCTGCCTCTCTCCCTCTCTCTCTCTCTCTCTCTCTCTCTCTCTCTCTCTCTCTCTCTCTCTCTCTCTCTCTCTCTCTCTCTCTCTCTCTCGCTCACTCAAATGCCTATGAGGCGGGCGTTCCCACAATTATCTGCCCTCACCCACGGACTCGTCCATCAATGATGGAACAAATATTCGCATTATCTCTACCCCTACTTCCCTATCTGGTTGTTTATTTATTTCTCTCTGTCAATTACTATCTCATTCTCTCTATCTCATTCATGAAATAAAATAATACAAATATATTTTAATTATTCATTCAGTATTTATGATAGCTCCATAGATCTGTTCACAAAATGTTTGTACTGACTTTTGTTCATCCACATCCCTTCGTCTAAAGCACACTAGCTGATTTCCCTTGGTGCTGTATTCACTCATTCATTCAATCCTTTTCCCAGCGTATGTCCGTATGTGTGCGTGTGTTTCTCTCCTGTGATTGTCGCTTTGTTTTTTTTGTTTCTTCCTTCTTTCTGTATTTATGTAATACTAATATGGAAGAAAATCATGACCTAAACAATTAATATTATGTAATTGTGAAGAGCCTCTTGATTATGGTATATCCACTCCCATGGCTAGTGATATTCAATGTTGGGCTAGTAAATAACAACTATTGCCATGCCCGAAGTCAAATGTTGCAGTTAAGTCTATTTTATAAATATGAATATCCTGCCTCCACCCAAACCCCCCAATGTTAGTGTTTTTAAGCTCTTTCTCCCTCTTTAGAAGACATATCCGATTATTTAGTAAAATTGTATTATGTAAAGAAGGGCTAGTGAATTTTTAATCGTCGCTAGTAAATTTATAAAATCACTAGTCCCATGGTTAGTGGATTTTATCAAAATTTCTAGGGGGTAACGCATTATATTTATATTTTCTGTCAGAATTCAGCAAATTGTTTTTGAAAGAAGTCAAATTCAATAACGGCAAAATAGAAGCGGATGAAATGTACCAAAGTTTCAAAATTCTTGAAAATGGGTAAGTACTTGATTTTATAAACTTCTTTAAGGTACGAGCTGGAGATTTCTTTGCTGAACTGTTGCCTAGAGACAGTGTGTAGTTCAGTGGTAGAGTGATTACATGAAGCTATGGTCACACCGGCCTTAAGATGTCGTACGATCACCTGCGATGGGTGAATTTCGGGTGATCGCGGACCATCGGGGGTGAATCGTGCGTAATCGTGCGACATTGCACAACGTCGCAGCCATCGGAGGTCCTCGCACGACGTCTTGACGGTTTTTCATTGCGATTCCCGGTATTGTAGAATGTCGTACGACATCGCACGACGCCGTGCGACGTCGCGGCTAATCGTACGACATTTTCACATGCTCTCACCTGGAAATATTAATTAAAGACGTCGCATGACCTTCCCACAAGGTTGTGCGATAGTCGTGCGATGGTCGTGCGTTCAACTTCAGATTTATTTCAGAAATGTTTATCTACCTGACCAGATTGTCTCAGATGCGTCGCAAACCCATCGTTTCCAGTGTGACCACACAACTAAGATTGTAATATCGTAGCCGAGTCGTGACAATCATAGATATCTAGAATCTCACCCCATCGCACAATCTAATTAAAATTAGCTCCACTATTATATGTGGATCTAACAGCAGCCCGTTGGAGCTCATGTCCAGTTGACCTTTCGTTCGACCCATCAAAACCTTACTTGCAAAATCATGCCATTGATTTGAAAACAGTTTGAAAACATTCGGGATTATGCCGAGGATATACGAAATGATTCGGGTGAATTACGTATGCCGGAAACTAATTGCAATATAAAATTGTATATAAAATTAGTTTCAAGACGAAAAACAAACCGTGATGGTATAGCCATAAAATCTGTTTATACTAGTATATAATCCAGTGTTTATTACTGCACTTTCCCCCTGTTTTATCAATGTTGAAATTGACCAACAAGTTCGCCTATTGCATAAATAGTATCGCCCGATATTTTTAGAATTTGTATGCTCCCGAATAACGCTATAAAAGGCGAAGTGTAATTGGTCGATATTTAAATTGTTATTTATAGATGAAATGTCACCTGAGCATGGGAGTCCACGCAATGCTGTTACATCTACTGGTAGACCCAGTAGAGATAATTTTAATCAGATTGCCCATCGATCGACGTCGTAGCTCGGTCTGACCAAGGCTTAATAGGTCAAGAAACCAATCGCCACTGAGTTTTGGTTTTGTTTCTATCACTTTCGAAAGAGTGTCCCATGAATAGTACATCAGATCTGCTGTGGTATATACTCTGTCTCCGTCTGTTTCTGTTTCTCTCTATCTCTGGTACATATCTACTTAATCTTTGTTACTGAAATCAGTATATGTGACCCACCGTGGTGAATTTAGCCACATGTCGCAAAAAACTAAATTAGATTTACATGCATATTAGTAACTTGTAGAGTATCAGCTTCAGTGTGATACATATATATATATATATATATATATATATATATATATATATATATATATATATATATATACACATACATACATACATACATACATACACACACACACACACACACATACATACATACATACATACATACATACATACATACATACATACATATATATATATATATATATATATATATATATATATATATATATATATATACATACATACATACATATATATACAATTTCCACGTGTGTGTGTGTGTGTGTGTGTGTGTGTGTGTGTGTGTGTGTGACTCTGTACACGTCTCTGTCTCTTTCTGTCTCTGTATCTCTCTCTGTCTATGTGTGTTTTGTGTGTGTGTGTGTGTATGTGTCTGTGTACACGTCCTCTCTCTATCTCTCTCTCTCTCTCTCTCTCCTCTCTCTCTCTCTCTCTCTCTCTCAGTCTCTCACCTCTCCCCCTCCCCTCCGCCCCCCCCCCCCTCTCTCTCTTCTCTCTCTCCCCTCTATCGGGCTCCTCTCTCTCTCTCCTCCTCTCCTCATTCTCTCTCTCTCCTCTCTCCTCTCCTGTCTGTGTGTGTGTGTGTGTGTGTGGTGTGTGTGTGACTGTACACGTATCTCTCCCCGCCTCTCTCTCTCTCCTCTCTCTCTCTCCTCTCTCTCTCTCTCTCTCTCTCTGTCTCTGTCTGTGTGTGTGTGTGTGTGTGTGTGTGTGTGTGTGTGTGTGTGTGTGTGATTGTGTACGCGTCATTATGTACAAGTCTGCTTCTGTGTCATTGTGTACGTGTCGGTGTGTACGTACGTGTATTATGTAGCTTAGTTTAATTGTTTAATGCTATTTAACAGATGCAAAAGTACGATCAAGGGAAAGGATGTGTGGATAGCTCACCCAACTCATCCAGATGGCGACAACCGTGTCGTGTTGTTTGAGGTCAAGGCGTTTTTGTTCACCAAGGCTGCTGTTCTGAAAACAATTTTCACCACGAAAGTCTGTCTTACAAGTGATAACACCTGTGATGCCGTGTGTATTTGTGTATCTCTCTTTATGTGTATATGTAGAGTGAAACCCGTCGAAACCGTGCACCCTCTGGACCAAGTAAAACGACCAGTTTTAAGAGGTATCCTGTCTAAAGAGGTTAATTTTTGTACTGATTTTTTAAAAAAGACTGAAATATTTTCGATTTTGGGGGAATTCCGGTTTACAGAGGGTCCGGTTTTGACATAATTAAATTTTACATTCATAAAATAATAACGTCATCCCATTGGTCAAAAGGTAGCAACAGGAGTTTGTTCATTTCATCCGGTCTCGGTGGTGTCGTGGTTAAGCCATCGAACATAAATAAGCCTGGTATGTATAGGGTTCACAGCCCGTTACCTGCTTCCACCATGCGCGAGTTTTAACGACTCAGTGTGTAGGTGTAAGACCACGACATCCTCGTCTCTCTCACTAACCACTAACCACTAACAACTAACCCCCTGTCCTGGACATACAGCCCAGATAATTGAGGTGTGTGCCTATGTCAGTTTGTTTGAACCTAAATTGGATATAAGCACGAAAACAAGTTGAAATAAAATGAAATGTTCATTTTTCGATGAACGTAAACATTTTAAAATGGTACATCACGTTTTCTACAAACGTACACAATTGAAATACTTTTCTATATTTTAGGATGCATTCAGTAAAGTTTCACTTAATAACCATCAAAATTATTCACACTTGCGTGTGTTTAATTTATTCGCTATGCTTTTGTATTGGCGTGTATAGGTGCTTTATTATATGTTGTTAATCATTCACAGATTTCCACCGATATTGATATGAATATACAATCTTTATTGCCCCAGCAGGCACTCTTAACGGGGAAAATAAAAATCATAATTTCATGCATTGGTTTAACGTACACTACTATTGGACGATTTGACGCCAACAAACCAATCACCTTGTCGGTACTAAATGTGACGTCATCACGATTTGGCAAAGCACACACAATGACGTCACGTAGTTTAAAGAGTTTGTGTTTATGTCTTTCTGGTTTCAGTGTTAAACTTGTAATAAAATGGTTGTTTAATGCAATTTATTATAGATATTCTTTACAGAATTTGGGCTTTGAAAATTATCCGTGAATCGTGAATAAAATACAAAGTTAAAGCAATACCCAGAACAGTAAAGTAGTTAACGTCGTTTCTATATACATGGACGTGTAGCCGTTGTAGACTACATTGAAAATAAAGGCTTTTAAAACCCCCAAATACCTAGGGTAATAAATAGAATAACAAACTCGGTACCAGTTATTATCAAATTTATGTCCCTCGTGAAATAATTTTCATTTGTCACTCGCTAAAGCTCGTGACAAGTGAAAATTATTTCGCTCGGGATATAAATTTGATAATAACTGGGAACTTGTTTATTATCCTCTATTTAAATGAGGTTGAATTATTCAAGAGACTGGTTTTGCTTTTGCAAAACGTTCCACAAAAGGTTATAAAACCTGAAATTGCACCCATCTGCAATGCCGTCACATATTGTTGCGTGAATTTAACTCCCTTAATGGCGGCCGTACGGTTACGCCATCTATCGACAACGTCATAAACTGCTTCAAGGAACGTAGATTTAGATAAGCGACAATCGCAAAAACCCGTCTATTAATATATATATATATATATATATATATATATATATATATATATATATATATATATTAATGAAAATATATCTGTATTCTTTTGGTCAAAAACCAGTCACATGACCGTCCGTAAATAGTGATATTGCCTGAGACGGTCTCACCGGTCCATCAAAAGTGATATTGCCCTGACCAATGAAAATAAACATGAGACAAAATTCTATCCAATAAACGAGAAAGTAGCGTAATGCAACGTCAACTGCTAATTATAATGTAAACAAGCACAAACGCTTTCCTGTCCTTCAACTAACATCTTTATTCATACCGAGTTTATTTCCGCAAATACGACAAAACAAGGTCAGTAATCGTCAAATTGTGTATGGAATATATCGCAGATTTAGAAACGTACATGATACATCAAAATGCAGTTGGAATCGGCACTCTCAGGATTTTATGTTACAAATAAAAAATGCATTTGAACGTAATCGGTAACTGTTCAGTATAAATGTATGTTCAGATTTATCACATTTTGTATTTTATTTTGCTATTAATATGATTTTGGCACTCCTGCTAGTTATAATATCTCGAATTTGATTTTTTGTTTTGGTAATGTTTCAACTGTTTATTTCCGCATTCCTCTGCGTGTCATACAACGTCATAGGATTACGTGACGTCACTAAATCCCATCAGTTTTAACGCATTGCGGGAAATTATAAGTGTTGGCGTATTCGATTCTGATAATCAAAGCAGGAATGTACGAGTCTTATGGATGACATTATGTAATAAAACAATTATTGACCACATTTCGGGCAATATCATGTTTTATGGACCGAACCCCCCAGCCTACGCCTCAGGCAAACTTATGCGAGAACGGTTTCGCCTATTCACACCGTTTGCGGATGATTTGTTTTTGTTCATACCAAGATGAACGTAAAAGAAATAACAGATAGTCCTTAAATGTTTGTACATGTACGTATGTGCGCGCGGATGTATGTGTGTTTATATGTGTATGTGTACATATATATGTATGTTTTTATATATGTATGTATGTATGTATGTGTGTATGTATGTATGTATGTATGTGTGTGTATGCATGTATATATGTGTGTGTGCATGCGTGCGTGCGTGTATGTATGTATGTATGTATGTATGTATGTATGTATGTATGTATATATGTATGTATGTATGTATGTATGCATATTTAAGGATTGTTTGTTTGTATACATCACATCTTCATATGGTAGGCTATTGTTGCCGTTGCATCGCTGTTCGGTGATACCGTGTGTTTACTCAAGCCAAACAGTATGATAATCAAGCAATTAATAGTAAAAAAAAAGTGTGTTTTCTTTAACTACTAGCGCACATTGATGTATTAATCATCGGCTATTGGATGGCAAACATTTGGTTCATTGTGACACATAGTCAGAGGAAACCTGTCAGTTTTCCATTAATAGCAGGGGAGTTTTTATATGCACTTCCCCACTAAACAGGACACTACATACCACAGCCTTTGGCATACCAGTTGTGGGGTACTGGTTAGAGCGGGGGACAATCCAATTAGAGACTTGGTCTACCGAGCGGATTCAGTAATTCGACCGAAGAACCTCATTGTTTTAAGTTATATATTACGTTTATGCTTCTTGTACAAACATATTGCAGCTAGTTATGAATATAATATTTTGATTATTTATTTGTTTGGCTGTACCTTGCCACGACTAGCAGCACACTTGGTCAATTCGGATGACTTGTTTACGTTATACCACCTTTAAATGAGCGTATATAAAAAGACGTATAGTTAGTTAGGTATGACATGATTTTTAAATAATTATTTTAACACCATATTAATATAATAGACAGACTGAGTCACTCGCGGTCAGTTACGCGCACAACACAGCGTGACCTAGGTAGACCCATGTACACATTTCAGCGGATCACAATAGACCCTGTTTCGCACACGACTGTTTGTATTACAAATTCAGACACAACTAGATACTATCATACGCTACGATTTATAACGGTGACCTTATTAGACCTCTGAGTGAGCGCTCCGCAAGGCTCAATGGGTAGGTGTAAACCACTTGCAACGACGAGTGATCCATAACTGGTTCAACAAAGGCCATGGTTTGTGCTATCCTGCCTGTGGGAAGCGCAAATAAAAGATTCCTTGCTGCTAATCGGAAAGAGTAGCCCATGTAGTGGCGACAGCGGGTTTCCTCTCAAAATCTGTGTGGTCCTTAACCATATGTCTGACGCCATATAACCGTAAATAAAATGTGTTGAGTGCGTCGATAAATAAAACATTTTTTTTTCTTTTTTCTTTTATTAGACCTATCCGACTGAGGGGTGACGCGTGATCTATTTTTAGCTCGATGGGATATTCCCGCGATTGCACAACACACGGCAATATGCTCAGCGTATTGACATCGATTAGCCAATCAGAAAACGGCACCCCCGATATCATTCTAAAAGCAATAGGCACCCCGGCGTTGTCCTCTCATAATCACTTCATTAATTATCTTATTAGTTCGTGCCATTGTAACTTTTATGAATGAATGTGCACCCACCCACCCCAAGTAAGGTCCGGTCACTGATCGATCGCAGCAGTCACCAGCATGTGTCTTGTGGTCTGCTCTCCTAGTTTGTGTTCTCAAAAGGGTGCAAGTAGGTTCATCAGAAATAATTATATCACAATTTGAAGTACCTTATTTTTGTTTAGAATATACGTTTTGTTACAATAAAATTGATAAAGAAGACAAGATGGAATGACTTGATTTTTTAAACTCAATTTCAAAGCTGCGGTGTCTGGAATATTTTTATTATTTAAGCATTTAGAAATAGATGATCCAGTTCGGCTTGGTACATAAAAGGCCAACCACATCGCTATAGTTTCGCAATGCTCGCTTATCTACATTATCTAGGTCAACTGCAAACCCAATGGCCAGCATGTTTTTCTTCAATTAGCGGGACGCCAGTAGAACTGGGAATTTACGCGATTTTCGCAGGCGCTGAGCTTCTCACGTGATTTTGAACAAATTTAACTATCTTGATTGAGGGTCGTCTCATACCTCCAAAATATATTTATATCCATACCTTTCCAGGGGTCGGTTGGGGATTTGCCTTGAAATTTTGACCACGGTTTGCATACACCAGCACCCCCCACCCACCCCCCATACGCGTTACATGTAAGGGGATTGTTAATAATTACGTAATGCTCTAGGGGTAGAGAAGAGGGCGGTATGTTCGATACTACGTAACATTTATGAAGACTATATGTTTTTTTCTATCCTTACTTAGACTTTAAAAAATGGTGTGTTTTTTTTAAATGCGCGGTCAGTCTAGGATCGATCCCCATCGGCGGGATTGTTCCCGTCAGTGCGCCAGACTTGTATATAAAATGCCCTGGATTGATATCCTGTCTGTGTGAGGGTACATATAAATGATCCTTTGCTAAAAAACAATAAAAAAAATAAAAAATCATCGTGTTTTTCCAAGTCCGCGTGTGCGGGATTTCACGGGGTTGGGGAATAGACTCGTTGAGCGAAGTTTATATTGGGCCTGTTCCCCCAAAAATATTTCAATTTCTTTTTTTTTATCTTGGGTCGGGAAGGGTTTTTCTACCCCCATACCCCACCCCCCCCCCCCTCACATGCCCCGTTTCCCTATTAATTGGGTCAAATTACCAAATTTGAATCCAAAAACGAATGATTATTAAACAATATCCAACACTTTCGTTTAACAAAATGTCAATGTTTTCAAA
>NW_024534613.1:0-19085 GCF_016097555.1 Gigantopelta aegis
ATGATAGTCGACAAAAACCAGGAACCCTACACACAGAGAGAAAAACATGAATCACCCAATGAGGTCCCTAGTGTTCGCAGCTTTTTGTGTAATCAAACCCAGGTCCTATGCTCAAGAGTGGTTCAGGCAGAATTCCCCCAATCTGGGCATTTGTTGAAGCTGCAGGTAGAGTATCAGAGAGGTTGCAGGACAACTGCCATCTTGTCCGATCAAGAGGTAATCAACAAACGGGTTTAGAGGAAGAGGATATAGCCACGGAAAAGGAAGGGGTGAAGGGCAAAATGTCCTTGCTTGTGATAGACGTGTGGTACGTATTGATGGTACAAGATACAGCGAACCGACATTGAGCTCAGCTTGTAATCAACAGGTTACAAATCCACACAGAATGCCAGTACTTGGAGGTATAAATGAATGAATGAATGTTTAACGACACCCCAGCACGAAAAATACATCGGCTATTGGGTGTCAAACTATGGTAATGCAAATAAATAAAGTGATGATCAACATCAATATAAAAATTCAAGGTTTAAACAGAAACAGTGTAAAGAACTGTGCAAAAATACAAATACAAATATCACAGAATTTTACGGACACTGAATTTTACTCTAAACTTCAATTTGTGCTGTATTGGCCATTCTCAAAGATAATGTTACACCCCTGCACCACGGTGAGGTTACAGCACGCGCAGGGGTACTTGGAGGTAAGATTCGTACTCGGCATGTGTCTGTTTTGAGGGACACTGGTTGCAGTGGAGTTGTCATTAGGAGGAGTTTAGTACCTGATGACCAACTTAGCGGTAAGATTCAAATTTGTCTTTTTGCGGATGGTACAGAAGTAGAAGCTCCTATGGCAGAGTTGTCTATTGACACACCTTTTTCCACTCGTAAGGTACACACCTGGTAAAGTACAGGCTTGGTGTATGAACAATCCAGTATTTGATGTAATACTAGGTAACATTTCAGGAGTAAGGCCACCAGATGATCCTGATCCTAACTGGGAAGCTCGTATACAGGCTGTTCAAATGAGGGCACAAATGGTGAAAAAAACTAAGCGGTATCAGAAATTGAGAGTTCCAGAAGCTTTACAGATTGAAGCAACTCCTGCAGAAATACAGCAAGCCCAACAAGAGGATCAGAGTTTAAGGAAATGCAGGGAATTTGTACAGGCAGGAGCAGAAAAAGTAACCAAAGGTGGAGGTAAAGTGTCTTTTACAACACGGAAGGGGATGTTGTATAGGGTATTTCAAGTACCAAAGAGAACTGGAGGACAAAGGTCTACCCAATTAGTCGTTCCTGAGCAGCTAAGGAATACAGTTCTGGGGATAGCACATTAATCACTGATGGCAGGTCATTTTTCTACACAGAAAACAAAGGAGCGTGTATTGGCAGAATTTTGGTGGCCAGGTATTCAGTCAGAGATTGCTCGTTTTTGTCGTTCATGTGATATTTGCCAGAGGACAGTTCCAAAAGGTAAGATAATAAGATCACCTTTAGGAGATATGCCACTCATAGAAATACCTTTTCAACGAATTGCAGTGGATCTGGTCGGTCCATTAGAACCTGTCACTGACAGGAAAATCAGGTACATTCTCAGTTGTCGACTATGCTACGAGGTCCCCAGAGGCAGTTGCGTTACCTGGCATCGATACCGAGAGAGTTGCTGAGGCACTGGTGGACATCTTTAGTAGAGTTGGTGTACTTAGAGAAATGCTTACTGACATGGGTTCTCAGTTTACATCTGAACTAATGGCAGAGGCCAGTTGACTTTTATCAATTTGCCAGCTTACCACCACTCCCTACCATCCAATATGCAATGGACTGGTGGAGAAGTTCAATGGAACACTGAAGTCGATGCTCAAGAAATTTGCTCAAAACATCCAAAGGACTGGGCTAAGTATATAAATGCACTGCTGTTTGCATATCGAGAGGCTGTCTCTCAGGAAAGTTTGGGTTTTTCCCTTTGAAACTACTATATGGTCGCAGTGTACGAGGTCCTATGGCAATTTTGAAAGAACTTTGGACAAAAGAGGTTCCAGACCCTGATGTTAAAACTACCTACAGGTATGTGTTTGAGTTGTATGAGAAACTTAACAAAACTTGTCAACTAGCTCATATCAACTTGAGAAAAGCATCACAGAGATATCGTAAGTACTACAACAGAAGGACTAGAGACAGACAGCTAAAGGTGGGTGACAAAGCTTTGGTACTCCTTCCTACCAGTAACAATAAATTACTGATGCAATGGAAAGGTCCATTTGTAATTACTGAAAGGGTAGGTACTTTGGATTACAGAGTAGATATTAATGGAAAGAGCAAACTGTTTCATATCAACCTTTTGAAGTCTTACTTTGAAAGAACTGATGTTCAAGGTGCAGATGCAGGTGTGCTTTCCATTGTCAATTTAGCAGGCATTGATTTGGATATGGAGGATACTGAATCAGAGATGGAGAATAATATTCCATCATATCCTGACCCGATGCAAACAGAAAATGTTAATGATGTTAAGGTAAGTGTGGAACTGTTAGAGGATCAACGTCAGGAGATTAACCAGGTTTTAAAGCACTTCTCTGACACGTTGACAAATGTTCCAGGTTACACAGATCTAATACATCATGATATCAAGCTTACTTCAAACGAACCGGTAAGAATTAAGCAATATCCTATGCCGTTTAGTATGAAGGATGCAGTAAAGGAGGAAATAGCAAAAATGCTACAGATGGGTATAAGTGAGAGGTCAGAATCACCCTATTGTTCACCTATAGTCATGGTAAAGAAAAAGGATGGCACAAACAGATTTTGTGTTGACTTCCGCAATCCGAACAAAATAACCTTGTTTGATGCAGAGCCAATGCCAAATACTGAGGAAATGTTTTCGAAGTTGTCAGGGTACAGGTGTTTTTCAAAACTAGATTTATGTAAAGGTTATTGGCAGCTTCCAATCAAAGAGGATTGTCGGGAGAAAACGGCATTTTCCACAGCACAAGGTTTGTTTCAGTTTAGAGTATTACAATTTGGCTTGGTGACAGTGCCAGCAGTATTCAGTAGATTGATGAGGAAATTGTTAGATGGAATTGAGAATGTGGATAACTTCATTGATGACATCTTGATTTTCACTATGAGATGGAAAGAGCATTTATCAGTTCTGGGGAAAGTGTTTAAGTGACTTCAGGAAGCAAATCTCACAGCAAAACCATCTAAGTGTTACATAGGATTTCACAACTTGGAATGTTTGGGTCATTTGATTGGTCAAGATAAATTACGGCCACTTCCAGACAAGGTCAGAGCTATTAAAAAGGCAGCGCGACCCAAAACAAAGAAACAGGTGAAATCATTCTTAGGCATGGTTAGATTCTACAGGAAGTTCATTCCGAATTTCATTATGATTGCTGTTCCACTTACTGATCTAACGAGGAAAGGAAATCCAAACCATGTGGGTTGGACAGAAGCCCATGAACATGCATTTCAGTTACTAAAGAAAGCAATGATTTGCAGTCCTATTCTAAAACTTCCTGATCTTGAGAGACCATTTATTCTGAGGACTGATGCTTCGGATCGAGGAGTTGGTGCTATATTGTTGCAGGAGGAGAATGGGGAAAAACTTCCAGTGGCTTATGCAAGTAGGAAATTGTTACCCCGTGAACAGTCTTATGCTACTATTGAGAAGTAATGTTTAGCTTTGGTGTGGGGTGTCCAAAAGATGCAGAGGTATCTTTACGGCAAGTCATTTGTCGTGGAAACTGATCATCATCCCCTAACATACTTGAACAAGGCCAAAATGGCTAATACTAGGTTGATGAGATGGGCGTTACTGCTGCAACCCTACAGAATTCGCATAGAAGCAATCAAAGGGAAGGAGAATGTTGGAGCAGATTATCTAAGTAGATTAGAATGCCAGTTGTGTTGATTTCAAAGAACTATACAATATATAGACATATTGAGGATGTAGTGTTTTAGATGTTATATATGATCTTAATGTGGTATGGTATTTGATAGTGAATGTATGTAGAGTTTGAGGAAAGTAGTGTATTATGTTGAATTTTAAGGTTTCTTAATCTTTCCTGTAAAAAAAAAAAAAAAATGCCCAATATTTTGTTATATCTGGTAGAGCACGAGCATACTGGGTAAATTGTGAAAACGTGTCATAACTTTTTATGAGCAGTATATTGAGTTTCTTCAGTGGGAAATTAAGCTGCAGGTGAAAACCATGCAGGCTGTGGGAAAGGTAAACATCGCCAGCCTGTTCCTCAGTGCATTTGCCAAGAAGGTTTCCAGCAGGCAAGTTGACTGGTAAATGGCTCTTAGGAGGTATGTGCTTTAGTCTTCTGACCGTATTAGAGGGTTAAGCGTAATTTGTGTTGTTGTGCGCCAGGAGTAAATATGGTACAAAACAAGGGGTTACGGTTAATTTGTTTTGTTGTGTTACAATAGTTTTCATAAGTGTCAGACGGACTTGATAATGAGGTGGTAGTTTATTGCCATAATTATATTAAGTGAGCCTATTTATAGACATTAATTTTTTGTTTCAGCCTTTTGGGTTTGTGCGTGAGCCAGAACCATGAGTTATGTGAGCTACGATAGCTAGGTTAGCTATGTGAGTTATAATTGGGTGTGAGGGATGACACAGCTGTAACCAGCGGAACTATAGGAGAACCATCTGCAAGAGATGTCTACAGACTAGCGTGGTGGCGGACTGTGATTAGGATATCTGCAAGAGATGTCAACAGCCAACCAACCAAGATGTGCAAGTGTCTGGTCGTCATCAAGATACTGATAGTATTCGCAATGACAGTGAATTTCAGATGAGTTTATACTGATACAAATTGAACTGGTTCAAAATGATTATTTAACTAAGGCTCGAACATCGACTAGAAGCTAGTTGGCTCAGACTGGCTTACCATGGACACCAGAATACAGTTTTTGGGGGGTTTAATTTAAGGTTGGGGTAGTGATGTGTTTGGAGTGATATCGTCATTTTGTATATTCATATTTTGTATGTAAATTTGTTAAAATGTTTTGTTGTTTGACTTGTTTCTGGGACAATATGTCTTACTGATAGTCAATCTCTCGTCCTACTGATAGTCAATCTCTCGTCTATGTGTGACAATTTGGTGTCAGAAGTGGGATAGACTGTCAGTGAGATAAACGGCCAGGAGACAAGTCGTGTAATATATATACTGAACAAAATAAGAAACTTCTGCTAACTTTGCTTGAACATAACTTGATGAAAACAAACCGGGGGAATAATTGTTATATATGCGTTTAAAGAGTGTTCCATGATGCATCGTTTGGTACAAAAATCATGGCCATAGGTTAACAGAAACTGGGAGAAATTTTGACCAAGTGTGGTAGGGGTTAAAAAAAAACACCCACTTAATAACGGGTATGACCACCTCTTGAATTGACCACTGCAGTGCATCGCAGGTGCATAGACTTGACTAAAGTGTTGATTTCTGCCTCTGGAATATTGTTCCATTCCTGAATGAGTGCTTGACGAAGTTCGTTGACGTTAGCGGGTGGGTTGGGACGACGCCTCAATCGTCTGTCCAGACTATCCCAGACATGCTCGATGGGGTTGAGATCAGGACTTTTAGCGGGCCAGTCATCAATGAAATCAATGTTATTTGTCCTAAGAAAATTTACAGTGTCTCTAGCTGTACGAGAGGTGGCATTATCATGCTGAAAAATCCAGATGTTGGCGTTGTTCTGGAACAGAGGAATGACGTGATGAGCGAGAATGTCATCGCGGTAACGTTGAGCATTTAAATTGCCATCAATGACGACTAGTGGTGAATGATAACCATGGGCAATGGCTTCCCAGACCAAGACACAACCCCCATCCCCGAAACGATCTCGTTCAAGAACACAACAGTCAGCATAGAGTTCAGTTCTCCTACGGTAGACGCGCACCCTGCCAAATTCCACGTTGTAAAGAAAATCATAATTCATCCGACAAAAAGAACGGATTTGGAAGCGTTTTCGTTCACTTGACAACAATGTCAGTAAGACAAGTAAAACAAATTGACCGAATACTACACGGGACATGTCGAATCATGCATGCACGTGCAAATTGAATTTCACGTTGTTGACGATTAACAGTGCAAAAATAATCGATAAAATTCATGAATCCTGATAATACAGCTCAAGGCTAATACTACCTATATAATTTCATTACACAATGAATTCTTTAACACAACAAATACTATATGTACAAATCGGCAGCAGTGATTCGAAAGCATCTTTTTGATAAATATCCAGAATTTAGTGGCTCCTTTACACCCCAGTGCCAACAAGATTCTGTTCCAAAATCATTACTCTGATTCGAATGTTGCTTGAAGGACCTTACATAGACAATAAAAACTCTGAAAGTATTAACACTGCTGCATTGTCTATTGCACAGCTTGTAAGGTTTAACAGCATCACATGTGAAAGGAAATCATTGCCTAAGCAAGTACATCATTTGATTGATCGTGAAACACCACTACCCCTTTACATTGGAAGTATGCTGCATACTCAAATACGCAAAAGGGGCATTATTGACAAACTTTCAAAGCTTGGGCTGTGTGTGTCATATGCCCGAGTGCAAGAATTAGAAGCAAACATCACCAATGCCCTCTGTGAATAATACTCACAAGAAAACTTGGTTTGTCCACCAAGTTTAGGGTGTGAAGTATTTACAACTTCAGCAATTGATAACATTGACCATAACCCATCTTCTTCAACATCCACAGAAGCATTTCATGGAACCGGAATATCACTTATCCAGCATCCTGATAATGAACTGACAAAGTCTCATCTACATTTTTCAAAGGGCTTGGTATCAAAGACATTAAATGCTGTTCTGCCAGATTCATACACATCTATCCCACCAATGTCGGGGAAAAAAGCGGAATTGCCAATAACATGTATCAACTCTTCAGATGAACTTGAAACATTTGATCCTGTCTCAGAATCTTCCCCATGGCTTAATATGGTAGAGAAATTTGTAAATCATGATGTCCCAGAAAACATCCCTGTGTCTTGGTCTGCCTCCCATGCCAACAAACAGAACTGTAAACAGATCCAAAGGTGCTCTTCCACAATGCTTCCACTCCTACATGAATATGTACAGTCACCTGCAATGGTTCGACATGCAATAGACATCATAAAGGCATCACTTTCAAAGTTAAATCCTGATCAGCCCGTTATTGTTACATGCGATGAACCCGTATATGCTGTAGCAAAGCTTATCCAGTGGTTACGACCTTCAGAATATGGTGAAGACAAAGTGATTGTTATGATGGGTGGATTGCACATAGAGATGTCAATGCTTAATTTGATTGGGAAATGGCTAGAAGGCAGTGGATGGTGCGAAATCTTAACAAAAGCAAATATTACCTCTTCTGGAAAAGCTGATTCATTTCTCAAAGGTTCCCATGTGAAACGTGCAAGATATGCACATCAAGTGTCTGTGGCATCTTTGCACATCGTACTCATAAAGGCTTGGCAGAATTATGAGAGAACCAGTGAAAACCCATTGCATCTGAGTGAGTGGATTAAAATGGAGTGTGATAGGTCTGTCCAGTTTCTTTACTGGTATAAGGTCATCGAGTTAGAGCTGCTGCTACTGATGTTTATACGTAGTATGCGGCAGGCCAACTTTGAGATGTATGTGGATGCCTTGTCTCAAATATGTCCATGGATGTTTTCATTAGACAACGTTCACTATGCAAAGTGGCTACCAGTCTTTGTAAAAAATTTGAGAGAGTTGAAAGTAAAACATCCAAATGTGAACGAGGAATTCATGAAAGGGAAGTTTGTTACACTGAAGTCTACTAGAGCATTCTCATGTCTTCCTGATGACCAAATCCATGAACAAAATAACAGGGATATCAAAACGGATGGAGGTGCTGTAGGTTTGTTTGCTAGTCCAAATGCACTTCTGAAATGGATGGTTGGTGGACCAGAAATTGCAAGAATAGTAAAGGAGTTTGAGGAGGTAGCTGGCATTGGATACTTCGGTGAAATGCAAGATAGTCATCATGAAGACAACAAGGCATTTGAGAAGCGTTTTCAGAATAATGTGAAAGATCTTGCTGAAGCTTTTGAAGATGGAGAAAATATCTTCGATGATGATGACAAGTTAATCTCATTGACGACAGCACAAATTATGAAGAAGAATGCAACTGAATCGGTAAGGAATGCTTTAGTAATTGGCAAGGAACAGTACACCAAATATGTCCAAGAAAGATTAATTGAAGGTAAAGCATCAGTTCATGACATCATTAAGAAAAACAAACTCCAAATTTTTAAAGAAAACAATACTTACATTGTTCCAAAGATGCAATCTAAGGTAAATTTACTCACAAAAGACTGTCGACTGTTTTCACGGATGTTCATCGCATGCCAGACATGTCAAGGAGATTTGTCAGCCTTCTTCAGCCATGAAAATCATTCCTATCCACCATCAATTTCAGAATATGAAAAGCTTAGAAAAGGGAGTAAAGCAGATGTCATGTGTTGCTTACAAAGTTGCTGCACAGTCCAATATTATGCGCCAGAGGCAACTGCTGTGATTATCGATGGTCCTGCATTGGTGCACATGATAAAACCTGGAAACGCCAAAACCTTTGAGGACTACAGCCATGTTTTTTTGAAGTCTGTTGCAGTACAGTCACATTCATCATCACGAGTGGATGTCATCTTTGATAGGTACTATCAAGATAGTTTAAAATCAGATACAAGAGAAAGGCGTGGGTCAGGGAAGAGGTACAAGGTGTTACCATCAACTAAATTCCCTATACGGTGGAATTCATTTCTTCAAGTTGATGAAAATAAAATGGAATTATTCAGTTTATTGGCTGAAGAACCAGCAAAGATACAGGAGAAGCAAGTCTTATGTACCATATTGGATAAAGTAATCGTACAGCCACCATCGTCAGTTGACACAGAAGGGTTGTCACCTTGTGGACAGGAAGAAGTGGATACAAGACTTCTTTTACGTTCCAAACATGCTGCTAGTCTTGGCCATAAGAAAATTATGATCAAAACTGTGGATTCTGATGTTGTTGTTCTGGCAATATTTGCTTTTGAAGGCTTGTCAGTGGATGAGGTTTTGATAGAGTTTGGAACTGGTAAACACAAGCATTACATTCCAATTCATGAGTGCTCTCAAACACTTGGCTCAGATATCTGCTTGGCAATTCCATAGTGGAATGCTTTCACAGGCTGTGATACTGTGTCTGCTTTTGCAGGACGTGGCAAAAAGACAGCATGGGATATATGGAAGGTATTTCCAGAGGTAACAGACACATTTAAATCTCTGTCTAACTGCCCAACAGACATTTCTAGTCAACAAATGGCCATGGTCGAGCGATACACTGTTTTACTATATGACAGAACAAGCTTAACTGATAAAGTCAATGAATGTCGTCAGGTACTTTTCACCAGGAAAAATCGACAGTTAGAAAATATACCACCAACTGAAGCAGCCCTTGTGCAACACACAAAGAAAGCAGCTCTGCAAGCAAATATTTGGAAACAATGTCTTGTACAGAATCCAACAGTACCTGAAATCATCGATTGTGGATGGAAAAGAGTTCAATCTGGGTTTGTTCCTCTATGGACATTGGCGCCTGAAACTTCTACCCATTGTCAAGAACTAATTCATTGCAGTTGTAAAAGTCGATGTGAGAGATGTAAATGTGTAAAGTCATCTCTGCCTTGCACAGACTTATGCTTCTGTCAAGGCCATTGTTCACGACAGGATGTACATGAATCTGACTAACAGTATACTACTGACAATATTTACTTGGACAATTGTTTTTTAATGTTGAGTTTATTTCATGTTTAAATGCCACAAGACTTTCCAAAGACTTAAAAACAATGATGAAAAATAGTATTCCTTTATGATAACACTTGTGAGATGCACCTTCTGAATATCAAACTTCAGGTAACTCATTTATAATATGCGATTACAAATTTTGGTGGCCATTTTGAATATTGTATCTTATTACATTTTGCAGTTCACATATCCTTTATACAATTTAGGCATGAAATATGTAATCTAAGACAATATGATCAACCTAAAATTGATTTTATTAATCATTTTGACAATTTCACTATTTACATGTGGCCGCCATTTTAAAATTTTAGTCATGGCGGCCATATTGAATTGCAAAAACATTTTTATCAAACTGATCATCCTTACTTACATATTATTATGTTTATATTTCTCAAATCGCCCAATAATTAGTCAGATAGCGAAATTTTCGTAATGAACCCCCTAAAATGTGCGGCCATCTTGGATTATGACGTCACCTGGCCAACAGGGCGTTCTGTCAGTTTGGTCCTATATCAAATTTTACTTTACACATGAGTACCTAATTGTATGCAAAGTGACATGTTAATATCAAATTTTGCACTATTCTACCATAACTTTGCCTCACTATTACATCTGTACTGCCCATGATCAGTTCTGTTTAGGTTTGTCAATGTCAAGTTTCCGTCATTCGTAACATGTCCTCCATAGATCCACGTGAATCGCTGTGATCTGGGATTGCTGTCTGCGGTGCAGGTCAAGTTCAGGTCATCACCTTCCTTACGAAGGTTTAAAGTCAACATCTTTATTTGTATTCTAGGGGAATGTGAAACACAAAAGTAATAAATAAATATTTGCTAATAATATTTATAAATAACGTACTATACGTCAGATCCAAATTTTATGTGATTTTCATTAATAAATCCAGTTTGCCTTAATATACAAAGAATAGGAAAACTGTTGGGGGTTTTTGTTATATTTTTATTTGCCATTTAAAAATAAATTGTATTGTCTTCATTAGTTTATTCTACTAAACGCTGTGTTTGATTATTCTTTTGTTAATGTGTCTCTACTAGTTGAAAATCAGTTTTCTATGTATGTAGGATAACAATAACAATAATAATAAACTGAGACGTAAAAGAACCAAAACGTTTGTTTTGATAATAATGTTTTGATGGTTCTCCAATATGCAACCGTATCAATATGTGTCTTCTGAGGAAATTTGGGGCCATCCAGTCTATTCAAATAAAAAACATTCGTTAAACTTCAGCCAATTTCATATATCAGCATGCAGTTACAGTGGGATCAAGCGTTCGATTGGACGATTGGAATTCATTAGGAACTGGTATTAAACTTTCACCAATCAAGCAAAATTGTAGCTCGAGTCACCTCTAGCCCTCCCCCTATTGATATGTTCTAGGAGAGGGTTAGATAGGACTGTGTGTAATACTTCGGCAATCGTTGACGACCAAATGGTAGACGGCTAATACAAATATTTATTATAGAATATTGTTTAGCAAATGGAATTTCAATGTACCATTCAAATTGTGGACTGTCACCCAGTATGGATTTTCAGCACAATGTGAACTCATACAATAAAATCTCAACATTATATAATAACCTCATAACACTGTGCTACTTCTAACAGTGAAGTGAATCAGCTATAACTTAAATTCTACTGACAGTACACATTGAGTTGCACTGGTCTGGATTCAGGTCTGGATGATTGTCCGTCTCTGTCTGTGAAGAGATTCCCAGCTGTACACCTGTACTCGTCTTCTTTACTACTACATACTAACATATTACATACTAATATACTACAAACTGAAATAGTGTTACTTACAGGAAACATTGAGTTGCACTGATCTGGACACGTCTCGATTGTCCGTCTCTGTCTGTGAACAGATTCCCAGCTGTACACCAGTACTCGTCTTCATTACAACTACATACTAACATATTACATACTAAAATACCAGAAACTAAAATAGTGTTACTTACAGTAAACATTGAGTTGCACTGATCTGGACACGTCTGGATTGTCCGTCTCTGTCTGTGAACAGATTCCCAGCTGTACACTTGTACTCGTCTCCATTGCAACTACATACTAACATATTACATACCAATATACTACAAACTAAAATAGTGTTACTTACTTACAGTACACATTGAGCTGCACTGAGTTGGACTCAGATCTGGATTGTCCGTCTCTGTCTGTGAAGAGATTACCAACTGTACACCAGTACTCGTTTCCGTTGTCTTCCTTTGATGGTGTGAGCATGTATTTGGGTCCTGTGTGTTCTATATCACTGCTATTTCTCATCCAATGAAAGGTAGCCTCTGGATTTCCTTGATCTCCACTTGGTAAAGAACATATCAGTGAACCTGGTCTGTCTTCAAGCCATGGATGTGTTGAATTCGGAGACAAACTTGGTGTGCCAGGAGGATCTGAAGTATAAAAAACGCATCTGACTATAATTAAGTATCTAACTTAAAGGTTATTGCAACACATGGTTTAGATAGTGAGATAAGAAGATCGACAATGAGTATCTTATATGTACTTTCCCGTAGGCAGAGCAGCACAAACCAATTAACGTACCAAGTGACTAGCTGTAATGCGAAATAACTGGGTCCACCTAGGGTATAAATGCTACAGAGACCTTTGAAAAACCCAGGAGTGTAAAAACTCACGCACTACATTGCTTAGAAGGAATTGGGATAGGAAGTCAGAACCGTATGTAAAGAGAAAATAAAATTTATTTTGGTTTATTGACACCACTAGACCACAGTGATTAATTAATCATCGGGTGTTAGATGTTAAATATTTAATAATTCTAAAACACATTGTTCAGAAGAAACCCGCTACATTCATTTTGTCACTATCAGTAATGCGTCTTTTATATGTCAGACATGACAGACTTCTATTTTGTTCTCTCTCTGAGACCTGGCCCTGTTCAAGGCAGGCCTCTATTTTTATTGTATGCACAATTTTCTAACGTACCGTTGTTATTTGTTTTCAGGAATGAGAAACTCGATCGCCTATAATACATTATTATGTTTAAAGATTGTGTGATATTAAAGAAATAAGTTTATTATATGAATTAACTTTTAGTAACAAAATCAGAAAACCTGACAAAATTAAAATACCAAAATATTCAGAACTTAAAATTTTTCGTTTTAAGGCCGCTGCGAACCCTGTCATTCCATTTAATTACCTTGCTAATAAGACATGCATTTCGCTCTTACAAACAAAAGGTAATGTAGAGGGCTGCGTATTAAGCAGTTATTAGACTGACCACTGTTGACTTGTGAATGCATTTCAATACAATTTATATATTAGAATATATTATGGAAAATTCGAAAATAATGAGAGGGTTACATGACTCATATATAGTCGTTTGGTAACCAGCATACAAAAAGTCAATGTTGGCTACACATTTGAATTGTTCACCTTCATGCGAGCACATAACTTCATATTACTGTTATATAAATGAAAGCATACCTTTATGGTTTTATTATGGTCTTGTTATGATTTGGTAATAAAAACAACAAGCAAATGGTTCGCTTGCAGAACTAAAACATACAGGTTTATACATATGGAGTTTTGGTGGTTCAAAAGCAAAATAGAAAAGGGGTCCATTTGGTTCATATTCGACCCCCCCCCCCCCCCCCCCCCCCCCCCCCCCCTCCGCACCCCGTCCAGATGACGCTACGCTCCTGCATGCGTCGATGTACAGTCTGGTGCCAAAGTAACAACACGGACCGACAAGGTGCCGAGTGAGTTATGTCTTCTTTTTTAAACAATATTTATTCAAATAAACGAAGTGGATCGGCAAACAGGTGATAAGCCTATATAAATGTCTCTCCACGAGATGATGTTACATACTATATAATTTCAATGAATGACATGAAACGTAACAGTTCACCAATTACATACAAACTACAAATACTGGGTTTGGTTTAAACATAAAGTACACATTACAGTCAGTGTCTTGACGTATGTTGTGTGATTTTGTTTTTGAAATTGGATTGGGTTCAAAATGGTATCATTATTACGCCGACTTCCACTTGTGACTACTGCTAATAATTCGGTGAAAAAACTTTCATTCGCCGGCTAGAGTAGAATCTGGGATATGTGGGTAATAAACAACAAACTTCAGTTGCACTCATACTGGAATTGTCTAAGAAACTACAGTTAGCTATGGTTTTAACATAATTCAGCTTAACGTTATGGTAAATCACAATATTATCAGAAAGTCGATATTCAATGGTCACACATGAAGCTGGAAATATTAGTATCTATGCAGAGCTGTGTACGACTCATATATCAGACTCATTTTATCAACAGAACAAATCAGTTGATAAGTCAACTATAATACTCACAAAACACTGTTAGATTGAAGAGTTTACTTTTCGATTTGTGTATAAATGTACTGCTCGCTGTACACGTGTATTCTTCTGTTGATGTGTGTCAGTGTTAACAGAGAGCTTGATGAGAGTTGCTGCGTTCCCAGTGTCCAGGAGTAGCTACATGGTGGATTACAGTCAGCAGAACACCTCACAGTCAGATCTTCTCCTTCTGTGACGTCACCAGTTGGTGGAGGACCATCTAGATAAAAACCAAATCGTCATGCAGTAATATTCACACTTTGCACACTGGAATGCACTAGAACCAGTAATAGCTGAAAGGCAATCAAATGTGAAATAATTAGCTACTTTAGTACTATGCTTATTATGGCAAATCTGTATCATGCTATATCTAGATATAGATTTTCTGTATAACGTTATCTTTTATACTACTTCAACAAACTCATCAGTAATGTATTGTATGGGTCCGAAACAATTAGAATATTTGATACAGGTCCGTAGCCAGCATTTCGAGTGGGAGGGTTCGACTAGGTATTTGCTGGGGTGTTTTTGGATATGAAGTAACCTGAGGGCGCTTCGAGTTTGTATGGAGGAACAAGGGCATGCAACCACAGAAAATTTAAAATCTCGGAAAGCCTAAAACGCACATAGAACATAACTCTTTTTATTTTAAAAATAATGATTTTCGACTTTTGTACATTGTACTTTATTATTATTATTAGTATTTTTTTAAGAGAATAAAATTCTAGCACACAGCAGGAGTTATGGGTATTACTGACCCGAGGTACATGTTAAATATTTTCGGCAATTGGTTATTATAACCTATGTAACAGAGTAGGTACGTGTAACTCAGAACTATTATTAGTTCCTTTAATAATGAACATATGTATGAAAAAACGAAAGACATTCCCTTCTTAAAAACTATATCATCACGAAACGTTTTCAGCAAAAGGTATTTTCGGAGTTCCTTAAAGAAGGCACAAGAGAATAAATAATGATATTCATCGACATAATCATTAGAGTTACACAGTGTGCATAATCAATTTTCTACAGGGGTGCTGTTCCATCGTGCTATTTCAATCGGAAGATAGTGATTCGATGTTCTAAATTTAAGTATGGTGATCTACATTTTTCTGGGATTATGGTGAAGTATTTTTCTAGCGTAGGTTTTTCTTTAAAAAGTAAGTACGTTTTACCCCTAGACGAAGTTGCAATATCATTGATCCACTTTTAAATATACTTGTCATGCCGTCAATATAGCAGAAAGTACAATTAAACAATTTTGCTACATGTAGGTTCTTTTGTTTTGATTTTACAGGCTGGTAGGTACTGGGTTCGGATCCCAGTCGAGATATTGGATTTGTAATCCAGATACCCACTCCAAACCCTGAGTGAGTGCTCCGCAAGGTTCAATGGGTAGGCGTAAACCACTTGCACCGACCAGTGATCCATAATTGGTTCAACAAAAGCCATGGTTTGTGCTATCCTGCCTGTGGGAAGCGCAAATAAAAGATCCCTTGCTGCTAATCGGAAAGAGTAGCCCATGAAGTGGCGACAGCGGGTTTCCTCTAAAAATCTGTGTGGTCCTTAACCATATGTCTGACGCCATATAACCGTAAATAAAATGTGTTGAGTTTATTTTAGAAATGTCAGTCCATGATTAAGAACAGAAACGTTTGAAAAAAGCGACCAGGGCTATAAGGAAGGCATTTATTTCTGAGAAAATTGACGATAATATATCTTAGTCTATTATTCAGTATCAAATTAAAATAAAATTAAAACTTTTAAAATTACATACTAGTATACACATGTGCTTACTTAATTATAACGTCTTCGTGGTGTATTTTTAATAAGTGGAAGAGTAAAAGGATACCTACGTTTACAAATGCATTAAAATAAAATGGAGGATGGCGCAATTTCTATGTGTCTACGTATAAGCAGACGTGTACGGAGATGAATAAACTGAATACATTTACCCTATTTGCATAGAATGTGATTGTTGAGGATTATGTAATAGGGATTACGTACAGGTGAAAACATAATATTATAGGAAACGTTTTCTAAGATATAGTCCAATGTCTAAATCATGAAATAAATAAATTACTCAGTATAAACAACCAGACTAAAGTTCTTACTGTGTGTTCCGGCTGTAACCAGTACCAACGCTACACGAAGAAACCCGACGACCCTATGCTACTAATGGAAAAATGTAGCTGGTTTCCACTCTAAGACTATAATGTCGGAATTATCAAATGTGTGACATTCAATTAATGATTGTCTGTTATTTCTTTTACGTTCATCGGATATGAACGAAAAAATAAATCACTCGAAAAATTATGTGAGAATGTAAATGAAAAAACTTGCTAATAATAACACTAAACGTTCTCACTTTATTTTGAATTGTACACAGCATGAAATCGGTGATGAACCATACAAAGAGGTCGGTGAGAATGTGAAGATTTTACGGCATGGAACCAAGCACAAGGGCCATTTCTACAACTGATGCAGCTACTCTGATATGAAATAAGTTCATGAAACCAAAGTGTGTAAACACACCGCCACCTGCCTCTAGGGTACGTACACGGCATACCTAAAGAATACATTTCCAAGCAAATATATCTGTGACAGGGCTGTTGGAGGTGCAAGCTGCACCAGAAGCTATGGTAGAAGGAAGAAGAAATAAATGTTTTATTTAACGACGCACTCAACACATTTTATCCACGGTTATATAGCGTATGACATATGGTTAAGGAATACGCAGGTATTGAGAGAGAAAACCCGCTGTCGCCACTTCATGGGCTATTCTTTTCGATTAGCAGCAAGGGATCTTTTATATACACCATCCCATAGACAGAATAGCACATACCACGGCCTTTGGTGTACCTGTCGTGGTGCACTGACTGGAGCGAGAAATAGCGCAATGGGCCTACTGACGAGATCAATCCCAAAACGACCGCGCATCAAGCGAGCGCTGTACCACTGGGCTACGCCTCGCCCTCAGAAGCTGTGGTAGACCGATCAGATGCAACTGTTGTGTCAGTAAGTGTCAAGTTGATGTACTTGTAATTTGATGTAAGCGACACAACCTTCAATGTACAAAGCGCTGCAACTATGAAGCTGATAAGAACTGCTGCAATAAGCGTACTATTACAGATGAAGTAGACCTCTATACCTAATATGCTATTATTAATTACAATTTACAATTGGTATTTTCCTTTTCTATGTAAAATATACAACATACAAGTCATTAGTATTGCAACATTTTAATTATTTGACCTAAAAGGTACTTAGGAACACACAATTGTATTTGTATGAGGACTATAGGCATTATTTGCCAAATGATTAAATTGGTGGCCATTTAAAATTTTCTTATGGCTGCCATTTAAGATGTTTGCCATGATTGGATGACTATAAATATACTCTCCCAAAAAGTGTTCTGTTACACCACCAACTATTTGAATATATGTCTGACAAATATGAGCGTATAATTCCATTAAACGCACAGCAAACAATATTTATACCCTGCAATGAAATCACTATCAAAGTTTGACCGTGACCCCAAAACGCAGCCCTCAATCCAACTTTACGTGAAACTGATAAATCACAGGTTTCACATGGCACGAGCAGCCAAATGTTGTTACAATTTGCACGCTCTGACATCGTTACATGGGGGTATAAAGAACAGTATCGGTGATTGTCTCCGACTTACAGTTCTTCCACAGAGGTTGACGTTACATTGCCAAAGCTTACAGAAGAACAATGCCGTAACGCTATTGGACGCCATCAAGCAGGTGTGAAGCAGGGTGATGTTGCCCGACATATGGGGGTTTGCAGAGCCACTATAAGCAGACTGGATGCGTTACAATAACACAGAAATCACTCGTACAGAACAAGGTTAAGCCGCCCAAGATCGATACATCCGGTTGCTCTACCTTTGGGATCGATTTTGGGCAAAACAATCCACAGCTATCCAAATTGCTGGACTAAGACGAATTTCCCTCCAAACCGTCATCAACTTCTACCGGGACGAGACACTGCAGCATCACGTTGTTCCACTGATTAACGTCAATGGTGCTATCTTTCAGCACGACAATGTTGGGTCACACATTGCACGTGTCCGCCAAGACTTTCAACAGCAAAACAACGTTCGTGTCTTGTCATACCTAGCAACACCGCCAGCTTTATACCCATTTGAACATCTCTGGGACGTCCTGTATTGCAGAGTTCGCCAAAGAACCGATTCATGGAGTAAAGAAATGTACATGGAAAAAAAAAAATAGTGTGCTTCCAATACTATCCAGGAGTTTTGAAAAAAAATATTAAAATGGTAGCCATTACAATTTCAAGATGGTTGCCAAGAACAGACAACAATTTTCCTTTTTACTAAATAATCATCTGATCTCATAGATCTGAACTGAAAGCAAAAATATTTTTTTCTATTTTAAATGGGAGTAAGGATAGAGACAAAAAAATATATATGGAAATGACGTCCATTTTGAATTTCAAGATGGTTGCCATGATTAGACTAATAAAACAAAAATATCTTTGAATTCACTCACCTAACATGTTATAACAGAACCGTTACCATATGCTTCTGTGTTAAATGGGAGTTAGAGATATATATAATGAAAATATATGAAAATGACGCCATTGTGAATTTCAAGATGACTGACTTGATAGTGGTCAGAAGAAGAAAAAATGCTACCAATCGATTTCTGGTTCACGTAGGTCATGGGAATATATGAGACCAAACGTTTTATTAACTGAGCAAATTTTTTGGTTAAATGCAACCTTCAAAAAAAATAAACATAATTCCCTAGAATACTGATATGTTCTGTATTATGATTGGTTTAATTACATTATTTTTCCGTGATCAATTATTTAAACAATACTCAACCCCGAGCTATGGCGCAATATTCGTTTGT
>NW_024534614.1:0-18931 GCF_016097555.1 Gigantopelta aegis
TGTCAAGTTCCGGCCTTCTAAAACCTAAATGTAATGGTGAAGCTGGAGACAAAAATAAGCAACCAGACACTTCATATGCATGTATGTTCTCGGGCAATGTAGAGTTAGTGGGTATCTAGTTGAAGAAGCAGTTGATGAATTAATGCAAACATGTGTAATGATTCCCTTTATTAATGCTTGTAATTCTAACCATAAAATCTGGTTGAATATTTTTATTACTCATCCAAGAATGCCAAACAGTTGTGTCATTGACTGATGTAAAATTGAATGATATGATTACAAAGATGCTAAAGCACCATATCAAATTTCAACAGGCATTGAAAGCAGTGGAGTGATAATTTACGTGCCGTTTAAAGTGCCATTTTTAACTGGACCACCAGGTTCTGGTAAAAGTACCTTTAAGAACAGGTTGCTCAATGATCCTGTTCTCAAACCTTGTAGCAGTACTGGTGTCGTAGATTCAGCCATACAAGTTAAATCATTTCGTAACTCCATGAATTAAGTGCCAAGTCTCTGGACTAGAAGATAGTTTTTGCAGTGGAAAAAACATGATTTTGATGAAGAAGCTGCTTATCTTTTTGAAAGAGTATTAAGTAGTTCTTTAACAAAACCTGTCTCTAGTGATATTAACAATCCACTTTTAAATGTAAAACACATTAATGAAAAAGATCAACTGGTTGACAGCAGTGAGAAGAGCCATGACATGTGGTATCAACTCTTTAACATTCAACTCTGAAACATGGGAAACCAAAGAAATTGTGACTTACATACATAATGACAGCGATAGTGGTGATGGGAACTGCATGACTTCAGACCTCATTGTAAGTCCACTTGAATCTTCCAATAAAAGCCATTCAAACTTTATCAGAAACTTTACAAGTAATTATGTTAATAACAAAGCTAAGTTGGAAGACACTAGTACGTCAGAAACCGGTTTAGTGAAAGTAGCCATGCTTTGTTGCATCTCATTGATACTGGAGGACAGCCAGAGTTTCATGAGATCTTACCAGCACTTATCACTGGTCCGGCTATCAATTTACTTACTTTTAAACTACTGATGATATCAGAATTGTTTCAAGATCCTTATAGATCAAAGCAGTGGTGATTTAGAGATCCTTATGATCATCTTTTCGCTTGAAGATGCTATCTTTCTTTCATTAGCCAGTATAGCTTGTTTAAGACAAAACACAATTGGATGGACATTTGACGAATTGCCAATTAAAGATGATTCAGAACCTGCTGCATTTCTAATGCTACTCACAGAGACTGTGTTGATGAAAGTAAAGTATGCGAAGTTAACGAACAAATCAAAATTAAAGATTCAAAACAGTGTTGAACTATTTCACGAAAATTTGGTACAATTTTCAACGTAAAGAGCAGGCTATTTTTGCCTCTTGATACTATTAGAGACCACAAGAATATGAACATTTACGAACAGCTTTACATAATGTTATTTTGTCAAACTTTAAGGAGTTACATATTCCAGTATCTTGGTGTAGTTTTAATGTATTGCTACAAAAGAGTGACGAGTCCATTTTCAAATTAGATAATTGTATTAAGCTTGCTCAGAAGTGTGGTATATCTGTCAGAGAGGAGTTCATGTCAGCATTGGGGTTTTTACATTACAGAGTGGGTAGTATTATGTATTATCCAGAGGTTAAGAGGATTAGAAACATTATCATCACTAATCTCAATTGTTTTTTGATCACATCACCATTTAATCACTCAGTTTAACTTTTAGAGGGATCCAAAACCTGGTAGAAGAATTATTTCGTACTCAGGCCATTCTCAGAGTCAGCTCTAAGAACACTTTTTTTCAAGAGTAACAGTCCTCTGACTCACAAAAATTCATCTCCTTACTAAAACATCTCATATATATAGCTGGTCCTATGTAAAGGCCTTTTAAAAGTGAGAACTACTACTTTTGCCTTGCGCTCTTAAGCCTACTACCCTTGAACAAGAACTTGGAGATGTATCCATGTTTCCTGCTCCTTTGTTAATCTACTTTGAATGTGGCTACTGTCCTGTAGGCCGGGTTCTGCTGTTTAGTAGTTCCTTTGGTAAGCACAACACAAAAGTCAGAACTGAATGGGAATTGAGCAATCCACCTCACTGTCGCAACAAGATTACCTTCACAGTGGTAAATTGTATGACAAAATTACACTTATTAGTCGAGCTACTTTTCTAGAGATATCCATCAATCGTAGTACCCGAAATAACTGAAGCCTTACCTTTATCAGAAGTCTGTTTAGGTGTGTATAAAATGCTTAATAAGAGTATAAAGATAGTAACTGAATCTCTACATTATACAAATAAGACACGCTACTTCCTTTGGTTTTCCTGTACTGTTTGTCAGTGTGTTCTCTCCTCATCCTGCAATATGTGAATATGATAATCCTGTAGCTGGTTAAATGTGTCTATGGAAGAGCTGTTTTACCTTTAGAAAAGAAACATACCATTTGGTTTGATAAGGTAGAGTTTTTCTGTGAAAGTATAATGTTTTCATTTGTTTGTAGGTTCGTGGTTATACCAGATAAGGCACAAATTAGTTTTTAAATCATCTGAGTCTGTGCAGGTATGTATAAAGTGCATTTTGGAAATATACATACATATTTGACTTTACTACATACACAACTATTTATGTGTGTATGTTTGTATTTGCTTCATGTTTAAAGTTATATCAGTGATTTATATTTAGATTAGTCATAAGATTGCTTTAAAAACAACTAGAAATTGACTAAAAACTTGCATTTGCACATAAATGTCTATAAATAAATGTTGCTATTATTTATTATTAATTATAAATGTTTAAATTTATCAATTTCTTTTTTTTTGAATATTTTAAGATCCCGGATTTGATCTAATCACTTCACTGGACTCTGTTTGGCTAGAAGAGCTCTGGTTCAATGTACTGATATTATTGTTGAATCAAGTGTTGACCCAGTTGCTCTTGTACGGAAAAACTCTATTCAAAGGAAGTTATTTCAGAAGGTATATTAAAAGAGTGAGAGAGAGATAAGCAAACTGGAGATTCAAGTGAAGATCGCGCTTGAACTAATTCTTGATACCTTGAAAGATCATGTCACACAGGATGCTACTATTTTGTCATCTTTTCTCAATATTTTAAAAACATCTCAATCATCCAAGATTTAGCTGTTTCAATTGTTAAAAAAATCTAAAAGTATGTTATATAGAATGTTATATCATATGTATTGGTGAATTTACTTTAGAATTAGAAAATACTGTAAAGAAAGAGCACATTGCAGGTGACAGCACTATACAAGATGTACCTGTTGAGAAATTTAGCAAAAACTAACAGAAGTCTACATTTATTACTATTTGTTTGGATGATACTGCTACCAACATAAATTGGAAGGACATAGTAGGGTCACCAAGCAAGACTACACAAATTGAAAAAGAATCAGATGTAAATTATATGTGGTCATTACTCAAGAAGGACTCAAAATTACATGATGAACAAAAGAAAATGAAAATGAGAGAGTAAGTTGAAATTACTTATCATATCTATTTTTATTCTCAGTTACAAACAGAAAGAAAGAAAGCAGTAAAGAAACCAAAACTAATGGAAGCTGTAAATTTAGAACAGACACGTCTTGATCTGATAATGACTCAGAGTACAGTGATACTTCAACTAAAGTAATGTGTAAGTGGAACACTTACCAAATACAAGAAATATAATAGAAAGTGAATCTTCTTTACCTATAAAAAAAAAAGGACACAGAAGACAAATGCAGTGTATTGATCAAAAACATCTTTTTATTTTATACTTATCAGTGACAAGTGACAAAAGACTAAGAGCAGAAGACAGTGTATTGATGATAATGACAACAATCTATCTGATACTCAAGGAACCTCGTCAGAGCAATCATTATTGACAAGTGATTAAAAGTAAACAATGGTATGGTAATATTGACAAAAAATTTAATATACTAATGTTATTGTATACTTATTGTAGAGGATTTATCAGTTTGAAAGTCATTAGCTTATTAAAAAGGTAAAATTCATTGTAAAAATTTACTTGCATTTTACAAGTGAGCATGTAATTATAGTGGTAATATTATATATCTATGACTACATACATTGGATTGTGTTACACCCACTTGTGTAGGATGGAGAATGTTACTTTCATCAAAGTATCTGTATGTAACTTGAGGTGTAGATTTTTAATGAACTTGTAGTGACTGTTGAGTGTCAATACATATATTTACCTTGATAGATGTTTTATCAACTAATATATAGATGAGTATATTATGACTTATTTAATTATGTCACCAATATAATATTCTTTTTACATTAGATCTACTAGTTGTGTCATGAGCTTTAAAATCATAATGAACTCAATGACTGTTGAATTTAATATATGTCTCCACTTCACTGCAGAGAGGATAACTAATAGAGGTAAGTACATCATTTAACTATACTTTTTAAACTGATTTATATAAAGTAAGTATGATACTTAATGTATTTTAATATGTGATAATATCATCTTTCTTAAAAAGTTGTTATAAATATGTATTAAACTACAGTTAATAACTCAAGTTGGAAGTAACATCGCTTTATATACGTTATCAAAGAGGATCACATGAACAAGTAGAGACTCTAATTATTTAATATTGTATCATGTGTAAGTACAATGATTATTGGTGACTTAACTACATGTCCATGCCCATTTATGTCAGATTGTAATTATGGCTACACTTATCAACTGTATCTAGTATGTATTTTAAAAACATCAGAGTCCACTCTTGATCACCATATAATCACATAGTGTCAGTGCCTCCCGTAGTAGTGACCACTATATCACTACATAGTGTCAGTTTATTATATACCCTCCTTTATGGTCCCATATATCACCATAGTGTCAGTGTATTATTTGCCTCCTGCCCTTAGTAGGTTTAGTACTTTCATTTTCATATTATTGTTATAATAAAGTATACTAATATATTGATTATTGTGGTTGACCTTTATAAGCTGTTACCACAACAATTTCCATGGAAATAGTAATGAATAATATGTCAAGCAAATTTAAGCTTTTCTAAAGTGCACAGTTTTAGAAATAGGTTAGTATTTCCCAACTTTGAAGGTAGCTTCCCTTAATTATGCTTAGCAGTGATATGACATATCCAGACACACCTATCATATAATATAGTTAATATATTTGTAATAACAGGTTATTAAAGCCCGAAATTTTAGAACAATATCTATTATAATATAACAATATGCGTAATGTGTTTATTATTTACAGTACATTATTACTTTATAGGACTAATACCATTTGGACAACTGGAGATTGCATGCTGTTTAATATACTATCAGGATCATTATCAGTTTCATTGTAAAGAAAGATGATACTCTCTGTTATATTCTTTATTTATTATATCACTGACTTTGTAATAAATCAATAGTCATATTTCCCATCTGTTATAAAATAATTAAAAAATAAAACACAGGCATATATTATTTGTCAAATGAGTGGTTTATTATATTCATAAAAAGGGATGCCCTCATTTTCATAATAGACATATAGGAGATTTAGATGTACATTTCAATTTATTATATATAGACAAATAAAATCAAATAGTATAACAAATTAAACCATATCTATTTTTCTAACAGATCATAGTCACTATATTATTATATAATTTTCATGCTTTTTAATGAGCCATACAATATTGGTATGATATTTCTAATTTCGAATATATATTTGTTTAATTGGGTGATGTTCATCATCATCATTGTCTCTCCAAGAAAAATCTTCCAGTCAAATATCAAAACAAAAGGCAATAACAACATAACGTTTGTTCACTAACAACTTATTATAACAGTAATATTGTCTATTACAATGTGATATAGAAGGTATGCAAAAGTATTCAATTGTGTTCACCACAAGTAGTCTATACAATTAAGTATGCAAATAGGAGGATATCATAGGATACTCGATGCATATTTTTACAAGATGATATTAAGTTTATTTTTGAATTGGTGTAATTACATAGATAATTTCATTTAGAAACTTTACTTCTATTTTTTGTTCCCACTACATGAGACTTGATATTACTGATAAATATGTACTGCAAAAGAAATATGTTTAGTTAGTGACCACACTGCACAGGATATCCAAAGAAATCAATGAAATTCATGTCTCGTATACAATGATACAACAGCAATCCAACAGTTTTCCATTTGATTACTTCTGCTGCAATGCCAAAGGCGTGGGTTATTGAATATTTGGATGACGCACGTTAATCAAAATTAGTGTTACAGTTATGGACTGTTCTAGGAAAGGAAGGACCTTTGCTCAAAAAATGTGTTTATCATCTTATCTGTGTTGAGAAACCAGCAACAAGAGGGAAGTGAAATCCACTGGGGTAGTCTCCTACTTCTAGTCGTGGCGCGGCTGTTTCAGACATTCCATATAGACCCGGTGATAACGTTTTCTCTCTAGAAGTGTGTGCAGTGAGGTAATAGCGTTAAGTGACGACTCTCTGACTCTTAGCGATACCAACGACGAGCTATATATCTAACAAAGAAAATGCGACTCGTTGGTGTAGTCGCGACGAGACATCTTTCTTCTCAGCGGCTTCGACACCCAACACCCCTTTTTCCTCCTTTACTATCAGTGACCAAACAGCAATTACTCCTTGTACTCATCACGTTCAGCAAAGTTTGCGTAATAGTGACATTGTGTTAACGTTGATACTACAGCGCCATAGCAAGATTTGCTTGGATCATGTAATCGACTAGCAGAATACTTAAAAAAGAACAACATGAAATTGTTATTAAATTACAAGACAGACTTGCTGCTGTAGAAGCTAAGGGTGATAATCAGCAATACTTATCCAGTTCAGTTCATAAGGAAGACAAAAGAAAAGGCTAGCTCGCGATTTATCAGTAGACATGCTGTATTAGATGCTAAATTCATTAACTTTATGCTGCATATTTTTGGAAAAATGCTATATATAATGTACTGCAAGACGAAGATAAATATAAGTTAGATGAAACGTAAGTACAATTAAATGAAAGGATGTTATATTAGATTTTATGTTGGAAGAAAGCAATGATCCAAACAAAATCCAGAAATTTTGATTGTACACAGCTACCTTGGAGATCAGAAAGTAAACCATAAGTTAACAATAATTATTAATATGTTAGTTTAGAATTGAATACCCTTTATAAAAATGCTAGAAGAGCAGTATTCTAGTAGCACTAGGAGAAAAGCTGATGTTATTTTAAGAAAAGTTAGAAAAAAAATGGAAGTCCATCATCGTTACCTCCACCACTCAATGCAGCATCACGGACTGTGAATAAGACTGTTGATTCTGAAGGAACTGAGTGCTGATGAGTTGTGTCTGATTAATCCTTGAATTCATTTGTAATTTGTAATTGAATTGAAAAATTCAGAAGTAGGCAATAAATTTCAAATTTCAGAGAGTAGCAATGAATTTCATAATTATTCGTTTTAAGTATTCTAAATGTATCCACTAGTATTGGTGGGGTATCACAAAGATATACAAACATTAATATTCCCAGTATTCAACTTATATATTGTTGTGCATATTTAAGTACATATTCAATTGGTAGACAAGTTTGTGCAGGAATAGTACACTTCAGCTTGAGTGGTACAGCTCCAAATACCATATCTAAAGTTAAAACACTTTTTATTTTTCTCACATCTTTTGTATTAGGCAAGTTCACTATTTTAATATAAGACTATCAACATGGACAGATGCATCTATGTGGTTGGACAGACAATAGTCTGGCTGGCAGACCTGATATGTCAGTTTTTAATATTAATGTTCTAGGAATGAATTTGATATTACTATCCACTTAGTTGTAAAAGTACTGTAGACGCTTTCTGATAAGACATCAAAGCAAATGGCAAGCATTTTAGCTATACTCCAGACAACTTTGTTCATTCTTGTTTCTGATAATCATAAGATCCAGAAGATATCTATGGATGGAAGATATATTAAATCAGTTGGTAAACAAGGTAGTGGATCACTGCAATTTAATGTACCCTGTGTATCACCATTTCTCCAATAACTGGACATATTTATATTGCTGATTGTTGTAACAATCGTATACAAGTCTTAAATCCTGATTTAACTTTCCCCACTTTTTGGTACCAAAGGACAAGCTAATGGAAAATTTAATAATCCAAGAAGTGTTGCTATTGACGACGAGGGTTAGTATATGTGGCTGATTATAGTAATCATCGTATTCAGATATTCACTCCTGAGGGACAGTTTTTATCTCTGTTTGGTACTGAGGATCTGGTCCCTGGACAACTTAGTGGTCCAGTAGGTATTGTAATAGATGATAATGATCTAACCATACATTATGGAGCGGGATAATCATGACATTGTAATACTGTCATAATTTTAAATGACCTTATAAGAGCCTTTAATTCACTTAATAATGTTGTATCCTATTAGCTGATTGAATGAGATGTTCTACTATTATATTGTAACTTTCCTGTTCTCTCTCTAGAGATGTGATGGTTGTTATCTACTTGGAGCTACTGCCGGTAGTTGTCACAGCAGCTGTTCCTCTAAATTATATATTATATTACATGTGTGCTCATCATTAGAACCATATATTCTCAATATATAACAAGGATATTGACTGTCACCAACATTTCTCACAGAGAGATGAGAAACAGAGAGTGAAGGAGAAGGAGATGTGTATTGATCAATGTGTTCTCATAAACACTGACCATGAGAGACCAGAAAAGAAAATACTTAAAACTATATAGCCTTATGCTCTCAAATTTAAAATAGTTGAGTGACTAGATAGGGTTGATGGCTAGATGGTCGAACATTGCAGAGTATAACATAAAGTGCTATGTATGAATAGTTTTGATGGACAAACAAATACAATAAAATAACAATACAATGTGTTTACTTTTATGTCTAAGTTCTTTATGTATTCAAGCTCTAGGGAAGTTAACATCATTCTCAGATATTAAAGATCCACTCATACTTGTTACTGATCATATGTATTATATTGTTACTTTTGGAACACTCTACACCCTATTCAAAGAACACGTTATACATTAAAGAAAACAGCCAGACCATCTGCTTATGAGCTCCTCCCACAGCTTCATTCAGCCCTTAGTGTTAGAAAATGCATCATAGACCTTGAACTAAGCCTATCATGGAATTATTTTAAAACATCACAGGAGTCCTTTTACATGTACAATGTAGATTGTAGTAACCAGTATATATACTGAATCTAGTACTTAAAAGGAGTAAGGTAAAAATATCTGAAATTTTTTTTCAGCTTTTTTTGATGAAATCATGTAAAGATACTTATTCTAATAATTGATCATGCTTTAAAAAATTTATTAAACCCTAGTACTTTGCAGAAATGTAGTTTGATTCCTTAATATCTGCAATGCTTTGGAGACGTCAAATAAATAATATTAAAGAACCTAGAGAGCTGAAACTTTTGAAAATTAAAGGTGAAGTCAATTACTACAATTATACGGATGGATTTATTTCTACATAATATTTGACGTTTTTACAAAGCTATAAACCTTGCTTACTTTTATCACTATTATTATTACATGTTATACAAATCGTACACAAGAAATGCATCCGTAAAAATACTAAATATTGATCATTTTCGTTCTTGAACTTGTCAGTAGTTGTTACATTACCATAGAATCAAAAATCACAACAACAGTATCTAACAGTGCAAAAGTCGCCATCTTGATAATGAATAATCGATTTTCATTAATTAAAGACAATGAATATACTTAGTGTCGGTTATTGATAAGTGACTCTCGCGGGGTTAAAATAGTTAAATTATTATTACTATTTTTATTATTGTTGTTATTATTGTTATTAAAGCATGGTCTGCTTTGAGATGAAGGCACATAAGACTACGAACAATAATAATGATAATAATAATAGTAATAATAATTAATACATTTTGTTTTAACTATTTTAACCCCGCGAAAGTCACTTATAATAAACTGACACTAAGTGTATTCATTGTCTTTAATTGATGAAAATCGATTATTCATTATCAAGATGGCGACTTTTGCACTGTTAGATACTGTTGTTGTGATTTTTGATTCTATGGATATGTAACAACCAAACTGACAAGTTCAAGAACGAAAATGATCAATTTTTAGTACTTTTACGGAGGCATTTATTGTACGATTTGTATAACATATAATAATAATAGTCATTAAAGTAGGGAAGGTTTATAGCTTTGTAAAAAACGTCAAATATTATTGTAGAAATAAATCAATCCGTAAAATTGTAGTAATTGACTTCAACTTTATTTTCACAAGTTTCAGCTCTCTAGGTTCTTTAATTATTATTATGACGTCTCCAAAGCATTGCAGATATTAAGGAATCAAACTACATTTCTGCAAAGTACTAGGGTTTTAATAAATTTTTTAAAGCATGATCAATTATTAGAAAAAGTATCTTTACATGATTCCATCAAAAAAGCTGAAAAAAAATTTCAGATATTTTTACCTTAATCTGAGTAGAGCCAGTCAGGTGATAGACTCATTTCTTTTATCCTTTTGGTTGTCTAGTGCATTATAGCATATATATGTAAACAAGTTATTCTCTCATTATAGCAAATTCTGTTCCAAATATATGTCCCCACTTATGTCCTATATAACTTTGCTGTATGATCACTATTGATCAGTATAATATTACTTCCTTGTACCCATTTGTTTTTATTTTGATAACCTTTCTATATATTTTCCTTAATTCTGGTATCTCAATATAAGTCAAGACAAGTGGGTTACAATAACACAACAACACTACTGATACATATGTCAGCTTAGGTCATATGATGATAAACTTTAAAGGGGGTTAAATATTGAAAACTTTAAAGGGTTACATGTTACACGTCATGGTGGAATAGTTGATAGAAAGTCAATATATTATGCTGGACAATGTTTATTAAAACAAGAGTGGATAAGAGGGTTAACAGTGTGGGCAGTGGGTTACAAAAAAACATAACAGATACATTCGTCATCTGGATCACATCAAGATAAGCTTAAAGATGTTTAAAAGACAAATTATAAATATAACACGCCAACTATATACGTTTTGTTATATAAATTTATGTATGCTCAGAACTGTTATTTGTTATATATGAGATATAGACAGTATAAGAATGTACTAGTTAGATATATATATATACGTTTCCCATACATATAGAGGGTTATAAGAAAACATCAATGTACATGTATTATTGTATAATAGTTTTATGTCATAATACAAGATGTGGCTAGTAGATATATATAACACCACTACTTATACTAGGTGAATACAAAATTTAACCTAAGACTACTTAGAGAAGGATGATACACTGTACGGTAGGAATAACAGCTGTAAGCTAATTAGTTTCTTTGATTCTATTTTTTATGCTTGTATTAGCTATTATTACTGTCCATTATATATACTACATCTTAAACTTGTTACTTCTACTAATAGTTTCTTGGAGTAATAGTTTACTGGACAATCAAAAAAATTGGATATGCTGTTGAAGTTGTAAAGCTAACAGAAAAAACAATGCACCTAATAATGAAGAACATTAGGATAAGGAGTTCAGTTGATGATGACAATGGGATGTCGATTGTATGAAACATCCAGACAACTATGATGAACATCATGTCAATATGTACCATATACTTAATTGTCTCACAACATGAAGAAAATACTTACATACTATTAATTGTAATGCACGATTAGCTGAAATTAACAACTTTGAGACTGGACTATTGTGAGAAAGTGGATACTTGGTCAATTGCTGGGTCTAGTAATACAATACCCTACATTTAATAGTAAGTGTTACACAAGAAAAGTGTATCAGCAATCTCAATGATGAAGATGAACAAATACATTTAATTCAGTTAATGTAGTTTGTGAACTCTATTGCTTTTGTATCTTTTAACATGTTTGTTATGTACATGTATTATGTATTTTGTTTACAATTACAAATACAATTTAAGTTTTTAGCTTTTGTTAGTTATTAAATGTGTTTTAAGTTATAAATTGAAATGTTATCAATGTATGATAGTATTAGTGACTTTTGAGTAACATCTCTTATAAAACCTTTATGATAATGTTAAATGATTTTCACCCAAAATAATAAACAGAACTGGAAGTCAATACATCAATTATTGTTACACTCATTTTGTAGCTACATGCTACAACTCTTCATCAACAAGAGATTGATATAATTATTATCTAGGTTGTGAGTGTGTTTATTATCATTGTATATATGTTGTTATGGTTGTACAAGTTATTTACATCATGCAGAATAAATGTAAGCATGAACTCTATAGTAGTTAATTCTGATAATAAATCTTTTCTATCACTTTTATACTTGCTGGATTTTATCTCTATACATATTTTAGAACACACAGATAACTTATAGTTCTATAATAGTTAACACTAAGTATGCAATTGTATTTATATACTTTATATATGGTTTGTCTGTTGAGACCTACTAATTTGGTAACTAGTAAGACATGTCTGTGAAATGTATTAAAAGCATATGATCATGATATGATAGTCCTATTAAACAGCTCAATATAAAAAAGTATGTGGTGTTTTCTTAAAAGATTTATTTTTACTTGAGTTTATACATACATGGATATTCTACATTTTTACTTTAAAAACGTTTGAATATGGAACGAACATTAACTGCACTTGAATTGTAAATATAGTTAGTTTTCTTATTGATAGCATAGTGTAGGTCTGTTCTATGCACTCTAATATATTAAATCTAGATAGCTCTTGGTGCTCACTTAGTGGGTGAGGATTAACCTGCTAAAACTATTTATAACCTAATAATATTCTTAATATAGCCAGTATACAAGGAATGCTTAGCCATTATATTACTCTTAAGTTAATTGCTTAGAGCCAGTTGGCTTCCTAGAGTACAAATATATCTCTCTCTCTCCAGGAGTCTTAGGGGTAGATTTTGTAATTAGTACATCTTATCTTGTAATCAAGTAGTGCATGCAGTTCCATATCACTAGTAGCCACATTTGTATTATGACATGAACTATATTAAACAATGAGATGTACTTCTGATATTTTCCTATGACCTTCTACATGTGTTGTGAAGGTATATGTCTTTTAATCGTTCCTAATGTGATATTTCCTCTCATTGTATCATGTATGCATACACTTACTATAATACTGCCATAACGTAACACTCCTATGCCCTCCTGGTTCCTATTGTACAATATGCTGCCTTCCTATCAAGTATTCCATGTGTGCATGTAGCACTTAACTCCTTTAAATTTTATCTTGATGTGATCTCAGTTTACATATGTATCAGTAATATTGTTGTGTTTTGTAAACCTTGTCCTGACTGTGGATATCATATCCACTTAATATAAAACTGACAAAACATAGCATTCTGTTCACTGTGTCCTCCTAATTCACAATATATTGTAATCCTATTAACTATTCATATGTACATATATCCATTCTAATTTGTAATTACTTTTCATAATGTATTAATATATCAATATAAATATATCTTTAATTTTCATAGCTTCAGTTTATGGCTGCCTTCTTTAATAAACCAGATCATACAGCACATTCTTATGGCCCTAACTCTACACAGGGAAGGTTTACCTACATAAGGATTTAAGAGTTCATAGAGGCTGTATTGCTAAGAAGCATTCTCTTATTACTTATGGTAATTATTCATTGGTTGGTATTTTTATTGTCATGCTCATTAGTTGCTTAGAATACTGTGTGATCTAAAACAATGTTAGATAGAACTCTTCATCTTGATCATGTACCGCTGTCATACTCACTCCATCTCTCTCTCTCTCTTACACAAACACACACACAGATAAATCAGGCACTTGTTAAAGTTGATGAGGTTATTAAGGAATTCACTGATGGTCTTAAAGGGAAAGAAATATTTGATTGTGTCACTTTTTTATTGTTTCTGATCATGGTGAGTTACTAATTGTAATGACTTAACCAAGATATGATAGGATGTAGTATACTTGGACTTATTACCTGTATTGCATAGCTCACTGTTACATAGTGTCAATAACCAGATCATTAATGATTGAATGATGATATTGTGACTTGTTCTGTTTTGGGTTAACAGAGAATAAAAAGATTTGTTGTAGGAATAGTAATTATATAAACAACAAGATATTGTTGTATTAGTTCCAAAATTATGGTATGTTTATTCCTGTTTCTTTCATTGCATCTTGTATTTTAATAGTTACTACCCGAGAGTTATTATAATATGTTAGAGTTTGAAGTGTATGGTATATTTGTAATGCTTTATAATCGGGAGTCAGGTATAATCAATAATAGATGGATATATCTATCCTCTACTTATCTATCTATTTTTATAGATCTAGAACTTACAATACTATCTATAATATAATATAAGAGGTAATACATCTATTATAATGACATCGTAGTATTAGAATGCTATGAAGACTAAGGCTCCAGTTGATGTTTTTACTTACAAGATGAAGCTCCTTAAGAATTCCACATTGGACATTATAATAAGGAGTCAGTTGAACAAATATATAACACAAGAAAACCTTTTATAACATACACTCTAAATAATAAGGATATCTTAAGGATTACATGCTCTATAGTCTATACTTAGGACAATTTTAAATGTTTCATAGTGTCCTATATAAATATAGAACTAGATGTATGTAGCAATTTTTACATACATTTAGTTTCTAATAATATCATGTATATGTAATTACTGTTCCCTTATAGATGGTAATGGAGATATCATTCTTATTGCTATAATAGACTCATAATTATATATAAAATCAAGTAAATATTATAACAGGAAATTGTATAATCATCCATCATCAATAGGTGTAGGTAGCAACATTTCACGTGTATACACGATATATGAATACATACACGAGATTTTGTGTAAGAAGTAGAGTACTGTAGATACACGAACATACAAAAATATTACACAAATTATCGTCTATCATCTACTAACCACACCTACACCAGACACACCCTAACATCTTGTATAAATGGCTACCTACTCTGCTTCTTTGACTTGCCTGCTTCATGTAATGGTCCCAATGCTTGTAAAGCTAAATGTAAAGAGTGCTCTCAACTTTATAAGTTCATTAAGTCAAGCAAAGGTAACCTTTGAAACACCTTCAAAAATTCTCACGGCCATCTGTTAGAGATGCACAAGGAGAAAAAAGTGACAGTCTGTTGAAGGTCAGTAGTACTCTTGATAGCAATGGGCCAGTTATCGAGAGAGCGCGAAAAGGATTTCAAGAGCCAAGATGTTATCCTAACATCATCCATTAGAAACCTTGTTGGTTCTGGTGGACTGCCACTACAAGTAGCTGAGCAGGAGTGGTTCCACTGAGGCTAAATCATTTGTACTCTCTCTCGTCAGTCAAGCCATCTTAAATATGCATTGTCCTCCAGAATACGGTTCAATGAGAACTAGATGGAGTTCATTTCTACGTTGGCATAAGCATATTTTGAAACACGTTGACAATGTTAATGCAGCACTACAAACATAGTTAATAAGCAAAATTTGAATACTTTCGTCAGCTGACAAGGATAACCTTTCTAAAGTGTTTACGTAATGCAGTTCTTTGCCGAAACAACTGACCTTCTTCAAGCAGAGAAGAAGCCTACATCTGGCTCCGTTATACCAATCATTGATTCATTAGAAAATGCTCTATTAACCATGGAAAGAGAGACACCAGCAATCAATGCTTTGTGTGAGACCCTCTTAAATGGTTTACAACGTCTTTCTCACACTTTACTGGAATCTAAGATACATTAGAGTGCTACAGATTTGGACCTCGCATAAAAAACTTACTTTTACAGACAATGATAATCTAGGAAGTTGTTCATATTTTCATCAACTGTATGTCAAAACAGCACATCCAGTCGTTTCTTTCCTCTCCTTTATCAGAACCAGTACCTGCTGCAGTTGCTGACAACAATGGTGCTAAAAGACGACGCTTTTAGATTATATTTTTAATTCTCAATCTCAATCTGAAACTCTAGGAGTCCAGGTAATCAAGCAAATGTTGAATTAAATACTTACTGGATAGTCCAACTGTAATTATTGACCCAGTATCTTTGGTCAGAGAGTCCAGAAACCAGCCTAAGTACACTTGCTTTCCAGTTACTATCAGTGCCATCAGTTCTGCTCCTGTGAGCGTCTCTTTTCTAAGCCAGGTATATTCCTCAGTCAACGGGCGAACAAGACTTAGCAGTATACGCTTGGAACCAATTGCTTTTTTTCAAATAATAATTTCTTTTGTTGGTTCATTAATTGCTTTTTCATCAAAGATTGAAAAAATTACAAAGTAGATGATAATAGATGATAGAAGGGATCCTAATACAAGTAGATACATGGAATAAATTGTCAAAGTAAATGTAGATATATGATAGATGAATGTTGAGTAGATGGTGCAATGTTGGTAGGTAGCCATGGTTATGATAACAGAGATCCTCTTGATGAGAGTAAGAATTAATTCAGGATTATTTTTTATTGTTTTATATGATATTATTGTAGACTATATTTCTCTCACATGGACCATCCTTTAAACAAACTATCTTGTGGTCCAGTGAAGAATATTGATATTTTATGATTTTAATGTGTGGTCAGTCTACTGTTAGAAATATTATTGATATTATTCTTATTTAGATTTATTAAAGCATTCAGCCATCACCTAATAATGGGACATTAGATGCAATGAAGGATCTGTTGAAGTCATCCACTACTCCTATGTTGAAGGAAGGTTATAAACTCAAATACTATAACATAACATACAGTTACGATGTCATATAAAGGTGAAATGTTTTGTTGCCTTGTAGATGATATAGAGATATCTTTGTTATTGCTAGAATAGACTCATATATAAAACTCAAGTAAATATTATAATAGTAATTGTATGATCATTGAACAAATGCAGAAAAGATTAGCATCATCAATTTTATGATTGGCTTATGGTGATAAAATTTTCAACCATGATCAAGTATTGTTATTGCCCAACCATGAGGGTTTATTGTTGATTTGCAGCATGTGACTATTAAAGGCTATAGACTAAAGACACCACATGCTGTATGATCATAATACCTGAGAAGGTTGGCAACAATGTATGAATATCATCTGATACAATGCCACGATGTCATTTTATCAAGTCTAAGTGCAAGTGTCTTGTTGGTATTTTAATCTTGGATGTACATATCAGATAACAAATACTGATATAAATCACATCTGTATCCCCTCAAAATCACTACAATAAGATTTATTACATATGAGAAATAATTATACATTTTTAGATTACAGTATTTGTAATTAATGTTATTAAAACCTTCAAAAGTCATCATTTACCTTCTTCTCTCTAAGCTCTTAAGTATAATCAATATACTTCTTTTGTGTAAATCATTCATACATCTTTTAATTCATTAAAATAGACTCTTTATTAGAACACTACTGATCTATGGACAGTCTAGACCCTTAATAGGTCTAACAAGGTCATAATTGACTCAATTGGTTAAATTTGCAGTGACCATCAGATTTCATTTATTCAGATTCCTTGTAGTAATCTGTATGTGGGGTGGCTTTGCTGCAAAGGCAACAGTTAATTCAATGACAACACTTCTTTTAAACACACTTTTTTATTGAAGATGAGAATGAAGTCGATGGTACTATATATATTTCATACAGTTGCACTTGCTGTTAGCTCATGACCACTAATACATGACATAATTACACATATAGAAGATATGTACAGGCTTATATTACCTACTCTCTCATTACCTTAGTAATATGAGTATGTGCCCACATCTATTAACTCAGACACAGGATGGGCACTAATCCTCACACAAGGATCAAAACTATAATAAATGTACACTCATATTATTACTATACATTTACACCGTTTCCTTTGTAAAAGCCATGCTGTTTATCTAATGTATGTCATAATTATAATGACTTAACATTTTGATGAATGCTTCATTATCATGTTGAAGACATAAACTCCTTTATCTGTTTTATAATAATACAAATTTATAATTTTCTGTTGTGAGAGGATATGTCCTACATTATATAGCTGACTTGAAGCCTATAAAAATTACTATGATAATTTTTACATTTATATTTAGATATGGCATTGAACTTACTAGACGTACAATGCATTGTAAAATTATTCAGTATTTTTACCAAACAACTTGCAGGCTTGTATGTCTGGAAATGTTAATTATTTAATGTACAATTTGTTATTTATGTTGTACAACAAATTATAGAGTGAATAATTCATATGAAATTAGATTCCATAGTAATCATTGATGTAAGCTACAACCATAGTTGTAGAATATTGTAATTTTCACATTTTTAGCAAGCTAACTCCTCTGTCTTTTGGCAAGCTGAAATGTGGAGGAGAGCCTAGAAGCAAACTTGGCTTGCTTCCCCTATGGAATGTTTAGAATGTGGGGCAGTAGCTCAAAGTGGTTATGAATATGTTGTATCAACAACTTCCACCATCATAGTCACATGCGTTTTTCAAGGAACAATGCCATGCTGTCCATCCTAAAAGCTTCAAGACAGCCAAGGTCCTCATTATGAGATCTGTTAAAAATTATTTTAAATTAGTTTCTACACATATTTTATGTCATTGGTCTATAACTTTTCCCTCTAAGCTTACAAGGTAAATTGCAAGCTGGACGGCAAATTTTAGCACCTTTAATTCTGACAATGGTGGCCACACCCATTTGAAAATTAATAGTATTGTCAAATTTCATTGCTTTAAACTTGCTAAACACTATATTGGAATCTTGCAAATTTACCACCTACATAGTACAACAATGGTTTTAGGAAGCACATATGACATCTAGATCAAATGAGGTGCTTCTTGATAATTTACATTGTA
>NW_024534615.1:0-18729 GCF_016097555.1 Gigantopelta aegis
CCTTATTTAAAAATATGTAATAATTATTTTTTGGTTTCCCCTTCCTAGTACAGAGGTGGTATTAAGGTTTGTAGCTCCCCTATTGTCTGCACAATTAATGTCCTCCTTTGAATTTCGAGAATTGAATGCCAGGGATTAATATTATCTTTTTGTCCAAACTCTTTAATTTTATAAATCACTGTACAATGAATGCGTAAGGATTTAAGTAAGTGAAACGATTTCGGTACTTGTATCCCCCAGCTATAAAAAAAAAAAAAAAAAAAAAAAAATAAAAAATTTTTTTTTTTAAAAAGATTTAATTTTGTTTAAATAAATATTAGGACTCTACCAATAAGAAAGTACGGGAGATATTCCACAATATTTGTCCTTAATCCCGACAGTATATAACCGCTATCATTAAGATTTAAGCCGCTTCATTTTTGCGAAACATCAGAAAATTCTATAAAAGATTTGAAACCCATTGAATAAAAGGCCCATCAACCTTAAAATCAATCCCTCTTGTTGAATAGCTTCTCCATCAAATATACCCATGTCTTATTAGTTGATGCTGCCAAACAGAACATTTGATCTTAAAGTAGAATACACATATATTTCCAACTCCACCCTTGAATAGATCCACCTTCTTACAGAAAACATAATACCCTATCATATATATATACCAGATCAGATCACCCTCAATCATCTATAACCCCTCAATTATCATATTATACACTGTTTCTAATATTGTTAATATACAAAACCAAACACTAAACTTATTTATTTTTTCAATAATTAGACACATGTAGGTACTTTTATTATGTTTTATACAAAATTATGAATTCCCACTTACACATTATAACAGTGAGTCCAGTGACCACTTCAATAGAGACTGGTTTACTGCAAACTGAACATTGAAACAATTAAATAAAGTTACAGCAAGTATGTTCACATGCAAAATATGATAAACTGTGTACAATAGTAACAAGCTTCTACAGTTATTGAACTCAGTTTTTATGTATACCGAAAGATTGTTCATTATATAATTAGTTTAGAGGTGGTATTTTTAAGGTAAAAAAAAAAAAAAAAAAAAACAAATTACAAAAACACAAAAAACAAAGTTAAAAACACACTCTTTAACAGGAACTATAAACAATAACACATAATAATATATAAACGACTGTGGGTCTCTTTGTTTAGTTCGTGGCTCTGGTCCCAATAGACCTAGTGACCTCCAGTAACTGATATGGGGGGTCTAATTGTCAATTGTTAAACATGGTTATTATAACAATAATCTTAAAGTGATGATGAAGCTCATGAATTTATTGTTAAAACTATAAATTTAAGTGTGTAAAAAAAAGAATAATAAAAGTGGTGTGACCTACTATGTGAATTTTGGCTTCGAAGCATAGCGATGATGTTAAAAATAGGTTGTTAACAAAGAATATTAATATATAATACGTGACTATAGACCATATAACTATATATTATAATTAATACAATATATAATAAAACGTTATTTGATTATGAATAATTTAGTATTTATTAAAAGATAATAAGATTGAGATGAGTCTTACACTTTCATAATAAATTATTTCACAATCTATACTACGCATAATCCTTATATATTCATTTCAAATAAATAAATGTATCAGTTACATTCTATGTTAACATAGACACTGAGTCATTGTTATTAGATTATAAACTGTGAATTATATCAATACTGAACTGATGCTGTGATTACTGAACTAGATCAATATAGTATACATACATATATCACAATAAAACTATCTATATTACCTTTACACATGCTATAACACTTTCTAATTCACGTTTGTTACCGACCCACATAGCATATGTTATCTGCATTAGATATAATACTATAGTCCAAATATTTTGCAAGACGTACAATTTTGTGTTTTATTGTATTCAGTACTTACCAGAACATGTAGCAGTGACACTATAAATACTTCCAGAACCATAAATAAAGGAACACTGTACTATAAGAGAACCATCCTTTTCTTGAACTGCCGAGTACTACTTATGAATTATTCATTATGACGTCCACCATTTAATATTGGTTCAAAAGGAAGCAAAATGTACTTATTATTCGTGATATACTGACATAAAATTGTGTATTTTTATTGAACAATTTATTATATATGATTCTAGCAGTCTATTACAATAGATTAATTAATTAGTTTGAGTACTAATAGTATTAGTATTAGTGATCTGTGACTGGGAATCTCTACGACCTAATATACGATACTAAAGTCACTACAATGTATTAATTATAGTATTGTAGTAAATATTATCTCTTGTAACTGATGGATCTCTCATATAACAATACTCCAATAAGTCATATTATGTTAATATTTTAAGAGTACTTACTGTCATGATAGTTCTTAGGAGAGTCTTCTTCAATATGACCAGGTAATGGTCTTTCAGTGTCTTCTCATTTTACCTACATTTCCTTTGTCTACTCTCATTTTGTCTACTAAGGTTGGTGAAGTATCGTTTTGCCTACAAGACTAAAATCAACTATCAAGCATCAATTATCCAATACAGAGTTACATACAAGATAACTAAGTTACGATAAATTGTTCCATCTAGTTTCCATCTTCAAACCTCTGCATCATTCTCTTGTCTAGCTCCACACACTCTTTTTGTGAGGTTGGCTCCGTCCACTTGTGGCAAGCTTTTTTATTGACAAAATGAAATGCCCAATAACTACTGTTAGGGCACAACAGAATAGAACAATAATAAAACAATATATTATTAAGTACTAGATGATAGTATGATTAATAAGATGAGAAAAAAATAAATGATTGATGATATCTGATAAGCATTAGTGTGATAAGTGATAGTAAGTGAATGATTAGGAAATAAACATATTTAGTTAGATTAAAAGTGATTAGAGAAAAGCTCGATTTCACATGATAAGGAAGTAAATTCCACAAAGAGAGAACAAAAGGACAAATGACTTTTTGTGAAGCAGATGAGTGAGAAAAAAGGGATTATAAAGGTGATAAAGGTGAGAGGATCAAATGACTTGGAGGAGATTTTGTGATGAAAATATCAGAAGGAAAATAAAGGAGGTTTGTTAGTAATTTTATAGAGAAGACATATTTAGAAATGGAGTTGAGGAGTTGAGAGGGCCAAGGGTTAAAAGTTGAGAGAAGATGAGTAATCAAATATGAGAGCCACATTTTTAAGTGAAATATCTTGAGAGAGAAGAATATCATCAGCATAAAGGTGGAGGGAGGCTGAAGAGAGAAGGGTAGCTCTTCAATCCCACCACTGCCTAATAATCCTGCTCATTGTCCTGCGAGTACGCTTTCAGAGTATGGTATATCGGACAAAAAAGTTCAGAGAGGGTAAGGATGGGGTTTCACAAGGATAACTTGTTCATCACTACCACTGGGGGGACATAACCCTGTTACAAGTGCTACCATTGCCAAATGGATTTAAGGCTACCTTGATGAAGGCGGGCACTGACAACTCAATCTTTAAGGCTCGTTCAGTGAGAGGAGCAACACCATAGCAGCAGGCAAAATAAGATGTAGGCAAAGTGAGAACAAATTGGTTCTTTATTATTATATCCTATCTGGTGTTGAGGCGATATCATATTGGCTCTACTTCACTGATACTGTAGAGAAGGAAATGTTAGTCCTCCAGTGATCTCTTCATCATTGGGACATTTGTTTGGGTAATATACTGATGTCTTGTTAGTTATAGCTGGTATAGGAGTGGTATATGACCATCTTGTACATTAGCTGGTATAGGAGATGGTATATGATCATCTTGTACATTAGCTGGTATTATAGTAACACTCTCTTGTCCTTGTCTTGTCTTGTCAATAGAAACTGAACTCTCTCCTACTTCATCACTCACATCATCTCCTCCTTCAATACTCTCGAACTCATAGTAATATGCTATTGGCCGAGAGCTGTGAATCTATAATATTAACAAAAATAATAGTAATATTAATAAATATCATATAATAACTTAGTGATGGTCTATTATCAGCATATGCTAATAACTATCATTATTGTTTTTATATGTTTTCTATTAACAGTTTTAATATAATGTTATATAACTAAATTAACTCACTCCTCTTCCTATAAAAATAGTATACCAACAACACAACAATAGACCATAATACAATGGTTATATCTTCATCTTCATTCTGTGAACAGTTTCAATCCAGATAATATAATTAACTCACAATTCATACAACGTAGTACATAAAAATAACACAGCAATAGACATAATATAATGAAGAATATAATACCTTCACAGAAAACACCACCAAGAACATAAATCATTATTATATTATAAATAATATAGTAGTTATTAACTGTGTACTTACATATTGGCAGTGTTGATGTAGTTGTGATGATGCACCCACAGTATGAATTGGTATAGCAGCTGTTGTCATGGTAACTGTGTAGATTATGTCAAAAATGCCCACATAATATTTCTATAAATATATCATTATATACTAATATAGTTTTTTGATCATACTGAACAATCAAGTCTTTCTTCAAGTGTTAAAATGAAGACTATATTAGCATTATAATGTTGTTGATTAAGACTTCAAAACATGTAATGATTATCATTTAATTTACTATAATACAATATATGTATCTATTTTACCATTACAGTACCAATAGGTAATATAATTGATGTAGTAGTAGAAGTATAACTTGTGTAGATGATGACTCTATACTAATACATTCTGTTCTTTATATACAACTACAATATCTGATGAATTATCACTCTCAATATTATAGACATAAAGATCATAATTATAATCCAATGATGTCCACACATCCACTAGATGTACTAGCTGTGATAGGACTTCTTAAGAACCACTTTTTCAAATATAATAATATCATTTTGTAATAAGTTTTATTAGATATCCTACTCTGTAGCTCCATTAATAAAGTAACATGTTATACATACAATATTAAATATCACATTCTGTGCACCATAAGTACCTATAATAGATAATAATAACAATAATAATAATAATACATTATTGTACTCATGTACTATAAACAAATGTCCATAACTACCTACACATGATGTAAATACTATTGTCATATTGGGATCAATAACTACTACTATTGACAAACATACCTTTTGGGAAATAAAATGACTCAGTAGATACATCACCCATTACCAGCTGTATGTAATAGCAAATATATCTACTATTATTTCAGTACAAGGATTAGTTTTCATTAGATCCACTTTGATAGATAATTGTAGGGACTCTGTGAAATATGTCTCTATTTCATTTGTTAGTGTGTTAGTAATATAATATTGTAGCTATTAAATATATGTATTATCAAGAGTATATGGAGTAGACCAAGATACTATTACTGTATAGTACTAGTAATATTAACAGTTGATCTCTAACACCCTCTAATAACCTATAATGAGATAATAAAATAATGTAGTTATAAATATAGTACATTATATATACCTTGAAATTAATAATAACACAGTGTTGCTAATATCTTCAGATAATGGTGATGTATTTAATAGCAACACATGAAATATTAGTATTATTGCTGCCTTCTCTTGGATCAACTAATAAAACTCGTCTTATTGTTGTGCTATTAATGGATCTGGATCTACTTGATGAAATCTTTTGCTTGCAAAATTAGCATTAAAAGATGTCTCATTGACAAAAAGTCCAAAAGTTGTGCTCTAGCTTCACAAGTGAAGTTAACTTGTCCTGAGTTTATAGTAACATTTTATAGTAATGGATGAACTAATATCACTGAAAACGGAGAGACAAGATAGTGAAAATATAATTAGGTAATATCATTTCCTTAGTAGCATCCTGACTTATAATGCAGTTTTGATTGTAGGAAGTTTATGAATACAATAGCTAAAATAAATCTGTGAACAAAGATATTGGATTATTGTTAAAATTATGAATTGAGTGAGTGAAAGAATATTAAAAGTGGTGGGATCTGTTGGAGTGAATTATGGCTTTGAAGAATAGTATAATGTTTAAAATAGGTGTTAATTAATAAAGAACATTAATATAATTATTATACTCCATTATATATCAAAATATAAGTATTACATTAATACTATATATGATAAAGATATTACTGATTGTGAAGTAATAAATTTTTATTAAAAGACAGACACTTTTATCATACTTATTTTAAATCTATAACTCCATAATCCTATATTATTCAATACTTTATTTGGTATTGACTAATGCTGAACTAGATCAATGTAGATATAATGTAGTATATCAATAACTCTCTATACTGTCTCTACACAGCTATACACTCTAAGTCATTTATTACAGGTACTACATAGCATTATGTTATTTACAGTGCTTAGCCACTCCTTAGAATATTCCCAACATTTTCAAGATATATTTTTGTGTTTATAGTCTGCAGTACTTATCAGAACATGTAGCATTGACACTATAAATACCTCCAGAGATCAGTAGTATAGAGAACACTGTAGCTATGAAGAAAACATCATTTGCAGTGAGTACTTACTTATACATTATGGTATGTTATGATGTCATATTTAATTATTTCGTTTAAAATGAAGCAAAATATATCAATCTATGTAAAACACATGGATTGTGATGACAGTTATAATTACAAAATGTTTTTATTATATCAAATTCATTATTGATTTCTGACTTCTGAGCAAAGAGATCACTATCACACAGATTAGTATTTAGTTATAGGTAAAGTAGTAGTAGTATTATCTCTTGGTAGCTGGGGATCTCTATGGACCTACTAAAGTCACTACCATGTATTAACTATAAGTATGTAGTAGTAGTATTATCTTTTGGTAACTGAGGATCTCTCACAACAGGACCTATAACAAAGACATATTATGTAATAATTATAAGAATACTTACTGTCATGATAGTTCTCAGGAATGTGACCAGGTAATGGTCCTTCATTATGATATCCTATCTGGTGTTGAGGTGATATCAATATTGGCTTCTACTTCACTGGTACTGGTAAGAGAAGGAGATGTTAGTCCTCCAGTGATCTTTTCATCCTTGGCCACTTGTTTTGGTAGTATCTGATGTCTTTTTTATTTTTAGCTGGTATAGGAGGTAGTACATCATCATCTTGTACATTAGCTTTGGTATAGGTAGTATATCATCATCTTGTAACATTAGCTGGTATTATAGTAACACTAGGTATTGATGGCTCTAATTCATCATAAGATGGAGGATGTTGTTCTGTTTTTGGTAGAAAATGAAGTATATCAGCATATACTACTTTATCAACAGATGGGGGAGGAGCTTGAGGTCGCTTTTTAGAAAAATTTCTGAAGATCTTGAAAACAACTTTCTGTGGTTAAAATAAAATAAAATATGTTTTTTGTGTATTTTTAGTGTTTACCGGTTCATCATGAAGTAATGTTGCTCTTTCAGAATAATCAGAATGACAGTAGAGATGGTAGCAGATTTATCACTATGATATTAATAATGATAGAGTTATTAGTAAAAATATCATTATGTACCCAGTATTATTTATGGATGATGTTATCCCAGATACAATTGGATCTCCCAGAGAATTTAGGTAACTAAGTCTACAGTCAACATATATAGTAGAAATCTTATTACATACCTTGACTCGTTTGACCATTTCTCCCTCTACATTAAATACTACTTCACCATCAGCCATTATTAAATTTCCTACAAACAATTCCATTAAATGATATACAACATATAATTAACTTCTCTCTCTTCTTCTTCCATATAACATAGTACACAACAGCAACACTCTACTTCATTACACCTCTGCTTTAAATTTCCTACAAACAATTCCATTAAAATGATATACAACATAGTTAATTACTTACTCTTCTTCCTTTTATAATAAATTACACAACAACAACAACAACACATAGTACTATAATACAATGATAACTCCACCCACACTACCAACAATATAGTACCCTAATATACAAATAATGTAATAATCATTATTACATTAACTTACATATTAGTGTTGATGTATTGATGATAATGTTTACTTATAGTATTAGTTTGGTGTAGGAGTTACTGTTCACATGTTTGCTGAGTGAAGAAATAAAAGTAAAACTATGAACTGAAAATGTTAGTTCTTATACTTAGTATATTGTGTTATAGTATTCATTACACTCAAGTTGTAAAAAAACTGTAAAAATAGAGTGACAGGTTGCTTTAATACTACATAATATTTGTAATTTGATTTCTTGTTAATAATTGAATTTTAGATGTAGTAGAATACTTTTATTATACTCAAACTTTTGACAAATTGGAAGCTGACACAAATTATGTAGTAATAATTATAAAGGCTATTATTAGTTTGAGAAATTATAAACACAGCTTTAAGTTACAGATTTGGGCCTGGACTAAGTAGACTCTTCTAATATATTGGACTTGTATACTAAACTTGCATTTCTGATAGAAGACGTCCTTGCTGAGTCAAAATTATTGCTATTTTCTAAATTAAGTAGCATTTCATATTTCTCCAAATATTTATGCTTAGAAGTGTACAGTATAACGATCACTTACTTAAAATTAAGTATCAATGGATCACTATGTCCAGCATTATTACTAAAAGATAATAGAGAGAGTACACTGTTGAGTTTAGGAGCTGACAGAGGTTTGATTATCTGTTTATTCTCATAGGTTGACTTGAATACTCTATCAGATATATTTTTATTAATATAACTACATCATCACATTTGTACAGTGACTGTAGCATTCTCTGAGCTTCAGATGAACATTCCAGAATAATCTACAGTAACTATGATTATCATATAGTAACCACTATTGGATAGACTCACTGGTATATTAAAACCTCAATTGACTTCATTATTTATATAGGACAAATAGTAAATGTAATATTTTCTTTAGCAGATCTTGGAGCTAAAATGACATGATTAAATAAACCCACATATTAGTTATTTTAACTAACCTCTTTGAAAAGAGAAGGTACTATTGTTATGTTTCTCCTTCACCCAGTTCATTTATACCATATATGGTATATGTATATCGATGACGAAATAATTCCTCATCTTCATACTTGTATTCATTTCCATTAATAGAAACATTTTGTAATAACATCTTGTTGACATCATCATATATCAGTAGTATATAGTAAAATATCTGGACTCTACTGTCTACATTAGAGGATCCCAACTGATAGTAATAGTAGTACAGTTGTCAAGTGATGAAGAGATATTGGAGAACAGAAGTAAGAAAACCTGTCTCATACAAGAGATAATACACACACACAACATAACATGTGATATATAACTTACCAAATGGAATACATTGATAGTATGATCAAACTGTCCAGCTGGATTACTAAGATTTACTCAAACAAGATATGTCCTCAAGTTAACAGGTGATGATATATTAACTATTATCAGTTGATTATTAACTAAAGATAGTGTCACATTATGAGATAATGTTTGTTGTAGAATATCATTAGAGTCCTTGATATTTACTATAACATTAGTAGGATACTCACCAATACATAGACCACTGACCTAAGAGAGAGGAGAGATATTTTAACTAAACAAACTATTTGTGTTAATGCAAACTAAATATTAATAAACATAATAATATTATAACAATATTATAAACACTTTACATACTCCCACAAATAATTAAAAGATTACACATTCCTACATATTTTTTTTAATCTTTAGTGCCTTATTTTTTGGACTGATACTAAATCATCCTTATATCACAGCCATTTTTAGTCTTGTCCCCAGCGCTTGCTATATTGTTATAATAATAAGGTCGTCTACTTGGAGCACTTCCTTGGTACTAGAAGCTTAAGCTAGAAGAAATTGTGCTGAACAATCAAGTTATCATTTAATGTGATGTCATACATTAAACAACACTGGAATGCTATTCACTTGAAATGAAGATGAATGCTATTTCAAGTCTATTATGTGAACTATGATAATTGAGGCAACTGTTTTTTTGCTTTACTTTTTCTGACTTGGAACTAAAAATAAATCAAGGAGAGGTAGTTTGGGAATTTGCATGTGGAAAAATGTTTTAGTGTGTTTACCAACTATTATAGGACAATCTTTTTTCTTGCTTTATTATTCTTCCCAAAAATATTAGAGAGAGAAAACTACACCTCACTTAAAAAAGAAGCTGTTTTGTTGAAGTCATGTGATCAACATCTATTTTCATACTTTTTGTAATGTGAAATGTGCCAGATATTAGTGATATCTAGAATGAGACTAACTGAAAAAAATTTGAATTTTTAACCTTGCTGTGCGTGGGCGCATAGTGAGGGTTACTGTAGTCTGTCAGTGTGTGTGTGTATATGTCTGTTACCTGGGCAAATGGCTTTGAACTGCTTTAACTCGGCAAACATAGCACTGGTAGCCACCAAACTATAGTGGATGGTAGCGAAACTTCTGTACTTTCTTAAGAATACTGCCAAAAGGAGCATCAAATGAACAAAAGCTTTAAAAGTCTGTAAAACCTTTGAAAAAAAGCACAGCTTTCAGTGAAGACTTAAGAATTCAATAAAACCTCCTGCATACAGCTTATGACATTTTTCAACTTTTAAAGTGAGAATTTTTTCAAAAATACTTCTTTGGAAAGTTATGACAATTTTACTAACTTTTGGAAGTTATCTTTGTCGATAGATTGAGCATGAACTAAAAATACTAGCACCATAGCTGTCATTGGAGAATCTCTAACTTTTACTAAGAAGTTGGAAAGTATTGGACCTCTTGTCAATTAGAGTGCAAAGTACCTAGTAGTAGACGCAATAAATGACAAAGCTTTTTTACCTTTGATTGAAGAGAATACTGAGTCATCAATAATCGTCTTACGCATCACGTGAGATATCTCCTTGTCTGTATTCAGTGGTATAGAGGAGGCTAAAAAGAGTCTCTGGATAAGATCACAGCGAGGTTAAGCACTTTAGTGCATTTCATTATGATCTTTTTTCAAAATAGCATTAATGAAGCATAGCTGACAGAGAATACCACACTTTAATAGAAAATTAATACAATTTGTTTCCATTATTTGTAGTTTCATAAATAGTTACAGTTCAATGAACATTGTCTTAAACAAAATACTCAACATTTAAAACTGCTGCTTTATTAGAATATTCATTAAATTCAAATGCTATGTCCCTGATGAAAATGACTATGCAAAATATATAATATTACTGATGACTTAATTAGCCCAAACTATTTCTAAGTCAAAAACAGTATAAAGCTATGGACCCTATACTTTATAATAAGCCAGGGTCATGAGCAAATATGATAATTCAGTAAGTCCTCTTGTCAGTGAGTAGCTGTTTCTTAGCTATTAACATAGATAGCTTCTTTAGATACTTAGAATTATTCTGTTTTCTTAGTCAACTAAGTATTATGTGTAGCCACACCCACAAACATTCATTAGGTTGCTGAAAGCACAACATAGATAGATACTGTATACTAAGAAATTTTCAAGGAGTACTATTTTCACAAATAGATTTTTGAACAATTGTGAATTGTACCAGCTATACCACCCACTATTAATTTATTAGATGTCACACCCACCACATGTTAGAAAAGTATGCAATCAATGTGCTAAAATGAGTCAAGAGTTCATTTATGACCATGTCCATACATTGTAAATTTGCAATTCCTACTTTTGCAAGTGGCATTGAATTTGTGTAATTCCTGAAAATATTCATCCTATGCTAAAATTTATTGGCATACAATACTTTCCTTTTTGGCAGCTTGCAATGAATTGCTTCATTTCTAGGCTAGGCAACTATATTATGCATTATAGAGAATACTAACATTTATAATCACTTGAAATAAAAACGATATCTCCATCTATTGTTGGTATAACTGATACTGGAATAATTTTATTAGGAACTGAAATAGAAAGATAGTCAAATTTAATGAGAGGAAATTACTCCATACAGACATTCTATAAATGGTCACATTATGTAACTTGGTAGTGGACATACTGTCATGTACTATTTACTACATTGTAAAGCTGTAAGTGTCAGGTACTAATTAAATGAAATATTATAAACATCATTCTATTATGCAATGTACACGATGGTATTACAATTGAATTAATAATACCACACTTACCTCTAGCAATATAGTACATGACATTAATACTATCTCCTATACCAGCTCCATTAATACCAGAGACATATACAGTAGTTACATTACACGGATCATCATTACTAGATGTCAGGATGTACTCAGTAGTATCAACTGTGTCTATAAGTGTTCCTTGATCATCATTGATGTTATATCCAGTGATAGGTACATTATCCAATGTATATGGTGCAGACCACATCAGTAACACACTAGATCCATTGAGAACTGTAGCAGTTAGATCTTTAACAGGAGCTAGTAAAACCTACATCAATATATCATAATAATATGACATCTATAACACTAGCTCACCTTGTATTCTTAATACAGCAATATCGCTATCTCTGTTCATTGGAGAACCCAATGCTTTACATGATATATTAGTATTGTTATTATCTTCAAATGCTATAGCTATTAACACTCTTGTTAATACACTACCATTGAGTGACTCAGATTGTAGAGTAAATCCCCTACTTATAACATTTGGACTAGCTGCTGAAATATCATTAACTTCAAAGGTAATAGCAATAGCAGAAGTAGCTTCACAAGTGAAACTAACTGTTGAATTAAGAGTGGTATTGACAGACTGAGGATGATCTGTAATCTCTATATAATAACAAGTATGACATAAGGATGACAATGGTTCTAACACTTACCAAGTGTATGAACAGAGTTGGGACAATATCTAATATCACTATACTCAATATTAAGAGTAAGATGGACATCTTTTACCTATGAAAAACATACAGACAATAGCTTTAATTGATGTTTGACGACTATATAGATCCTATAGCAGAGACATTATAAAAATAATTTGAGTCTACATTCAGTGTGGAAAACTGACAACGAATATTCAAATCATAAAATGACTTCACCAAACCTTGATATAAGTCTCATATAAAGAGAAGAGCCTTAGAACAAAAATAATCCCCCTTATCAACTCCACCTACTACCGGTAATAGATAGAGTAAACGGGGGAATATCCGGACACAATCGAGTATTACAAAGTGAAAAGACTATTATTATTATACCTATATACCTATAATATATATAATCAATCTATTGTAGCAATCAATGCTATAGTTTTACTATTTCTTTGCAGAGGGTTTTTTGTTCCCCTTTCAATGTTGGGAATAGATTTTCTGATCTTAAACTTTCTCTCTTGCCTTTAAGAACACACTTCTCATAGTCAAACTGAATAACAGTGAAGTGGAGCCATCAACTATAATCTAATAAAATGTTTAGTAAATATTAATTAAAATTTTATGATGAATTCAACATTTATAATTAATTTTTTGAGCAGCTCATAAAATACAGTTCAAATTTGAAAACTTCAATGTAGTTTGAGTTTCCATAATATGACTTATAGCAAAGAAGCAATGGAAAGCACCATAGAAGAAGTCAAGACAGGAGCAAGTAGCATCTGTGGTGCTGCTAGAAAATATGGAATTAGCTCCAGTACTCTGCATGATCATCTCTCAGAGAAACATACTAAAGTAGGTACTGGAGGACCAACAGTTCTAACATATACTGAGGAAAGAGAGATTGTTCTTTCTCTTATTGCACTGGGAGAAATGGGATTTGGGTTAACAAAAGATCTAGTAGATATATAAGATGATAAGAATGGGTGGATAGGATGTGATGGAGATTGTATGTAACAGATGGTACCATGCTGGGTTCAAGAGAATGGCAACTAGCAGACAACAATTTCTTTGCCAGTACTGTAAAAAAGGAGCAACATCTAATCAATAACACAGCTGACTGCATGTCATAACACCTCAAATTAATTTGTATTCACATTTTAGACTTATATTATATTATGGGAATATATTATTAGTATATACTTCTATATCTCACCATCCATTTAGAGTTTTAATCACCCAGAAATAATTTTTAAACCTTCTTCTGCCAATAGTAATTACTAGAGGCAAAATAAAACAATTATATAGTGTCCGGAAACCACGCCCTCGGCTATTTAGAGTAGTAATGGGCATTCCAAGCTGTATTGACTAAATACGAAGGAATAATTACTTGAGATTTTATATCAATATAGTATAATACCGTATAGCGGGTATTATTGGCGGCTTAAATATTTGACGGTTTGCCATCAAAATAAGCAAATTAAAATTTGACGAAATTTAAATTTGGCGATTTATTAAAATAATTGTTGTAATTAAAGGTGGGTGGAACAATGGGTGGTACTGCGTGTACTATATAACGCCACGTGAACTCTCGTGAAAGTAGATTGATGGATACTTACGAGATAAGTATGTGCACTGTTCTTCACTAGGCAGGACAGTTCTCTTCGTGAAATACCTAAGTAATGCCATTTACTTAGCGCTACCAGATGGCATGAAAAATTATTGACGTTTTTTTGATTTGACGATTTTGTTTCAGACCGTCAACACGCCAAATTAAATTCGCCGCCAATAATACCCGCTATACGGTAGTTCTATTATCCAACAATATCAAAAGAAAATACTGGAAAGTTAGGCGATAGGTGAATAGCTACTAGAAAGAAAGTTTGTCCGGATACCCCCGGCTTTACTCTAATAATCAGTTCAAGGAATTGAACTTCTCAGTAAATAGAGACATGTACAGCTTAAACAAGTCTTATAACATGCAGCTGCAACCATCATTCAGAGCTATTTTACAATGTATGGTGACTAGTGACAGTATGAGCTTTTTGATGCTTGACAAATATACTACTATATAATAGCTAGACATAATTTTAATTATTATCAACCTTTTTGAAAGTAATTATCATTAAATGATGACTTATAATTGCTGATCCATTTGTGGGAAATATTGTAGGATATGATATTCTAACTATAACCAAATAAACAACAAACATTATCTTAGATCTACTTGTAGTAGTTGGTAATATATCATTTATTACAATATCTTAATATTATAGCTGGTATATTGATGTTAGTGGTATAGTACCATTCTCCACATCATATACATAGACTGTATAATTACCAGCTGGAGATTATCAATACAACCTTGTATAGTAAGATAATTTGAACTGTTTTAAAAAAATATTTTGTTTTTTAGTCCAAAAAGACCACTTGTACACATTACCTACAACTTAATTCAATTGTATGTCCTGTTTCTATAGTATATATCTGTAATAATTCTTGTAAAATAATTCAACATACTTAGTTATGTACATGACTATTCTAACTGTTTGTTTTGTTTAAATATTTATTGTATATATCTTTGTTGAGAAAACGGACATGAGCCATAATTGTATACGGATGTTCATTCTTGGCTGTGTAGTCTGTGACTGTCTGTCAGTGTGTGTTCGTGTGTCTGTTACCCGGGTAAATGGCTTTGAACTGCTTTAACTCGGCAAACACGGCACTGGTAGCCCACCAAACTATAGGTGGAGGATAGCAAAACTTCTGTACTTCTTAAAAATACTGCCAAAAGGAGCGTCAAGCTTTAAAAGTCTGAAAAACCTTTGAAAAAAAGCAGAGCTTTCAGTGAAGACTCCACAATTCAATAAAACCCTCCTACATACAGCTTATGACATTTTTCAACTTTTTAAAGTGAGAAATTTTGTAAAAATACTTCTTTGGAAAGTTATGACAGTTTTACTAACTTTTGGCAGTTATCTTTGTGGATACATTGAGTGCGAACTAAAATATTAGCACCATAGCTATCATTGGAGAATCACTAACTTTTACTAAGTTGAGAAGAGCCACTCAGACACGTGAATAACTTTGCCGTTTTACGTGCTATCGACATGAAACTTGCAAAATCGATTTAGCTTGCAAATTGCGCATTTATATATAAAGTTGGCTCTCTAGCACTACGAGAAAGTACCCAAACTAGAAACTCCATACATTTTCAATGGTATACCTTTCACACACTTCAAATTGCACACCTTCCAGAAGTCACCCATCTGTCACGTGGCAATTCAAAATTACAATTCTAATTATATGAACAAATGGTATATTATAACAATTATTATTGAAATAATAACCAGGTATCGTCTTTTGTGATTTGAGGCAGCTATAAAGCCACCATGGTTTTGAACTAATCGTCATCAGAACTATCAGATTGATCCGAATTAGCATCAGAGGTTCGTTTCAGAGATCCTTCAGTCTGTTTACACCTGCCAAGTTCCTCAAAATATTCATAGACATTCACAACAACCTCCTTTGTTTGCGCTCTCAATCTCTTTCCAGTTTGCATGTTAACAAACACGAGAGAAAACGTGGTGTGTTCGCATGACATTCACGTGAACAAATAATGAATATAATTAAAAAATGTGCTTCAGTGCTAATTGTGTATGATAGGGAAAAAAATTCCTCACCTTACATTCCATGCATAAAAACACTTTTTTTAATGAAGGGCTCTTCTCAATTTGGACATAGTATAATAATTAGTTAATTATTAATTAAAGACAAAATCTGCTTATTACATTAACAATAATTTTTCAATCTATATTACTTTATAGAGACTTTCTTTTTTTTCTTGAAAACTTGTTTAACTTATGACAGTCAGGCAGTACCAGGTCTTCACTTTCAGAGCCTTTGCTAAATGCAAACAATTCAGATGAAACCATTCATATGGGCAATCTTTGTTTTCACATCCTATCATATATAATACCAAATTATCCTCCTTAACAGTAACAATATTTAGGATTTTCATCAGTGGTAAGGTCTCATCATTATATCTTGAAGCAGAGACAGAAGGAGAAAATAATGGATCAGGTGGGCGTGAAAAACCACTGCCTAAGAATTTAGGCAGAATACAATTATTAAACAGTGTTTTCGCTTCGACTAGATTGTTGTCTTGAAAATGGAATTTAATTCATTCTATTCCACATAAATGCCTTCCCTTGTGTATATAATGAATCACAGTACATTGCTCTAATGCAAAGCAATTGTAATTGTGGAATATACAAGTTACATTCATATTTCACATCGGCTTTTATTGGTATAGATTTAAAGAAAGGTCTTCATGCAGCATCCCCATTTTGTTGCTACATTTTCAATTGTAGTTGATAGCTCTGGATAATACACTGACATGATTAAATTCCTGGCTAGAAAAGCAGGGTCAGTATTGTACAGCAGGTGCTTTAAACTTTGAAGCTGTGATTCTTCCAGCTCTCAGTCTAAACCATAATTGTTAGTTGGATTGATCTCTAGTTTTAGTCTCAGCTGCTTTCACTTGATTAGGTAAGCTAGTTTTATGTGCTAGTGAAACAAGATGTGATATCCCAACCTGAGATGGTCACTACTATACCAACTTGAAAGCATTGCTGGCAGGTCTTGATCCAAAGATAAACGGGATGTATGCTTTACAGTAGGGTTCAACAGTTGTATACAACACATTGCCATTGATTATCAAAATTTTTCTTTTTTTTTCATCACTTGGTTTTGTTATAATTTTTTAGCAACCATTGATGAGAGTGTACCTGAATTGGCTGTAGATTCTGCTGTGATGGAAGGGTGATCAAGTCTTTTTCCTTTTCCCGACAAAATCAATACTTGCTACTGTAGCATAAGGTACTTTCTTGACTGCTGGTGGTATCACCCAATATGGACTTTGCTGTGTAATTGTAAAGGAGTCACACTTCTCTATTTCTGTAGAAATTGTCCAAAAATTGTCCAAAAAGAGTTGCAATGTGGGGAACAGGTTTTACCCAGTCCTGCCATGCAGTCACAATGAGCTGCATGAATTTATCCTTCTTTCTCTGAAATAATCCATGGAGTAAGAAGTTTTTCATTAAGTTCCTGTGAGTGGTTCACCCATTTCATATCACTAAATACAGCTATTGGAGTTTCACATTAACTTACTTATTGAATGATGATTCTATTACCACTTCACTTACCCAACTGTTCTGGAAATTTATAAAACTGTTCAAGCTTTTATAGTTAAGGATGTCTTCTTCAGTATATGGACTTTTTCTCAAAACGTGATATATAAATACGCATCAAGACATGCAACATTAGTAATTGATGACCTCAGACATCGACTGATATCATCTTGCTAGGTATGTTTGGCTAATTCATATGAATCTTGACCATTTATAAGTTTTAGCTTCTCCACATGCCTGTTATTGGAGCTCTATCCACGATGCTATCAGCATATTCCGCTTTGATTCACTAGCTACGACATGTGGTTCCATACCATTGCTATGTTAAAAGTGCGTAAACATGGACGTAATTGCAGACACAGGGACAGAGGAGCTGGTGCTATTATCGTAGAAGGAATATATCTAAAGGTTATAATAAGAGATTAATTATTAACCTAACTGTTAACCTTAGTCGCCATCAACCTATAGTCTATTTATAGTATAATTAGTAGTCAAAGATGTCTATCTTACACTTTCTACCTGTTGTGATGATGATATCTGTAGAGTCTGCCCAAGTTTGGTAAGTATCATGATGATGAATAAATATCATGCAAAATGAAAGACATTATCACAGTTTGTCACATTATATAGAGTTTACAGTTCATCTGCAGTCAGTCAATACTACTCTCAACTCCAACAGAGTTAGTTTTACTGTTTGTGAGAGCCGTTGAAGCTGCTGATTAAACTAGCTGCTAGAGTTAATGATATGTCAGCACCAAATAAAGATATCATTGGTAGAT
>NW_024534616.1:0-19903 GCF_016097555.1 Gigantopelta aegis
TATTGTTTTTATAGAATCCTGCATAGTTAATTTTTGGGTCTCAGTGAGACTCTTTATGCAACCTGCCAATAGACAGGACCAGTTAGCTCGATCACGTGTCCGCCATTATATTAAAACGAACCTCCCTTGAACACCTGTGATGACTAGAATGCAGATTGTATTTCGAGTACTTTGGGACTTTCCACCTAACATAAATAGATTTGAAAAGCTGACTCTAAGGGTATTCCCCGTTTTCCGTAACTCGCCCAACGATTGGTTGAGTTAGATCTGCAATGCAGAACGTTGCGACAATAGTTTATAGATATGGGTTGTAGGTGAACATTGTGATCTTGATATTTTGCCAAGTCTGCATCGAGAATTAAAAAAAATCACAAAAACCACACACTTGAATATTAACTGAATGTTTATTTTCGTAAAATGATAAGACACCTGATTTATTTAATTACAAGTTATACTGTACAATGGCAACACACGTAAACAGACACACACATACACGCGCGCACACGCACACGCACAGACACACACTACAAAGAAAAAATACACACAAGCATCCCTCTTTCGCCTTTCTTTCTATGCATATCTCTCTCTTCCTTTCACAAATAAGCTGTGACGGCTGATACTATCTGATACCTTACACAAGGTGGAACTAAAGTCTAACCAAGAAAGGATTTTTTTTTTTAAATTATTATTATTATTATTATTATTATTATTATGAAGTTATACCGTATGTTCTATTAGAAAACATATTGTGTTGTCAAGTTCTCCACTTCAAACGTACGATACTTTGTTGAAATATTTCAGTATCCGAATTACCTGACAAAACCGGTCTAGCAATCTATAATTCTGACATCTATGTATTGTATCCTCGGTTAGGTGTATTTTATTACATGGGCGTACATGGGGGGGGGGGGGGGGGGGGGGGGGGGGGGGGGGGGGGGGGGTCGATGGGGTCGACCGAACCCCCCCCCCCCCTGAAATCGCTTTTTTATAATTTAATATATCTGACATTGATATCTGACATTATTATATTTACTCAACATAGAAATAAATGCCCAATATCTCTGCAATCTATTTTGGAACCCCCCTTTTCAAACTCCTCTATTTTGGAACCCCCCTTTTTAAAATCCTATGTACGCCCATGGCACTCGTAATCGTGTAATAGCTATCGTAATCGATTACATTGCTAATGTAATCGTAATCAGCGATTTCTTTCATATCTGGTAAAATCACTAATCCCCTGCGTGTGCTGTAACCTCACCGTGGTGCAGGGGTGTAACATTCTCTTTGAGAATGGCCAATACAGCACAAAACTGAAGTTTAGAGTAAAATTCGGTGTCCGTAAAATTCTGTGATATTTGTATTTGTATTTTTGCACAGTTCTTTACACTGTTTTTGTTTAAACCTTGAATTTTTATGTTGATGTTGATCATCACTTTATTTATTTGCATTACCATAGTTTGACACCCAATAGCCGATGTATTTTTCGTCCTGGGGTGTCGTTAAACATTCATTCATTCATTCATTCATTCAAATCACTAACGTGCGCGTGATCCACTGTGTTGGGCGTTGCAGTACTGATGTTTAGACTGTGTTGACATGTTGTCATGGTGATATTTGAACTTTGACCATTAACACAAAGAACACAGTTAAATGTATGTATAGTTTGTTTGCATCAAAATGGAACCGATGAAAAGGACTATAGCTATGTATGGAGGTAAACTAACCTGCGCCAATATGCTTATCTCAACGTGCATGTTAATAACGACCACCCCACCCTGTATTGAACATATATAATATATAGGGGCCATTCTTCCAGAAGGTGCATCCTTTGTCATAATAATATTTTTAATATATGATGTTTTATGGTCATGTCGTATCTCTGGGGTCATGTGACTGTATTTCGAATTCAAGCAGTGATCTGCACATAGGATTTTATTATTTGTATCAACTTTGTCCCGGGTCTGATAGCAATGGATGACATGCTACGGTGACTTACTTCCTTTTCTTTTAATAAAAAATCGAAATATTTTATACGTGATGAACATTTACTGATTCATAGTTTTTAGTAGCCCATCAAAGACCAAATAGCATGAACATATTTCATTTTGTTTTAACAAGGAACACCGAGAAAGCTTCCAATTGCCACACAAATTGTATAAGACTCCATCATATGAGGTCATGTGGGATAGAAAAAGTACATCCGAGGTGGTGAAAATTTCGACCTGGGACGAGGCTTGCCGAGTCCCATGGTCGAAATTTTCACCACCGAGGGTGTACTTTTTCCATCCCACATGACCACACATGATGGAGTCTTTTTCTCTCATTCATTCCATAAATAAACCATTATTTTACACGAACAGACAAAGATGGCTGAACAATTAACCTTTTTATTTGACCATTTTATCATAAATAAACTGCACTATCGTATTTACCGTGTTTGTTTCATGTGTTAAATAAATAAAATTTAACACTACAAATTAACAAGATAGCTTTTAAAAGGAAGGTTTTCATAACAAAATATTAATTTAAAACTGTGGCTAATGACCTCACGTCACCGCCTCATATTAATATGACGTCATATAATACCACCGACGTCATGTTAAATGTAAGCGCGTGATATCCCATGTAAGATAGAAATTTCTTACATGGCTTTCTTTCATGGGATAGCTCTGTTCCATATACCTGAGGATTAGAGAAAATGTTAGACACAATTATTGCGTGTTCATACAATTAAATGACGCAAACAATAGGAGTGCAAATGAATATTTGTTTAGCGAGACCTCAGTACATTTTAAAGCTATTTCATGTTGAACATGTGGTTATTTAGACACTTGATCAAAATCGTAATGTCATAATGTTACGGTGTTGACCGTTATGGTGTTGAATTTTTTTTGCAAAAACACAATTTAAAAAAAAATCTCATTAGTGTTAATTAGCTATGTTAGGATTGCCACGCTATCTTCGAGCCATCCCGTTATGGTGTTGACAGAGAATAAACATGCAGTGACCCATCCCGTTACGGTGTTGACAGAGAATAAACATGCAGTGACCCATCCCGTTATGGAGTTGACAGAGAATAAACATGCAGTGATCCATCCCGTTACGGTGTTAACAGAGAATAAACATACAGTGGCCTCATCCCGTTATGGAGTTGACAGAGAATAAACATGCTGTGACCCATCCCGTTATGGAGTTGACAGAGAATAAACATGCAGTGGTCCATCCCGTTACGATGTTGACAGAGAATAAACATGCAGTGGCCTCATCCCGTTATGGAGTTGACAGAGAATAAACATGCTGTGACCCATCCCGTTATGGAGTTGACAGAGAATAAACATGCAGTGGCCCATCCCTTGTTTGCCTGATCATTAGTAGAAAACTGTAATTGAAGACAGTTTTCGTTAATATCATTTGAAAACATTGTGGTTTCCTCTACTTGGAAGCAATCATATAACAAGTCTTGGTTTATCAGTATACACCGTAGGCTGCGTTTGCTGACCGGCGTTACGGTGTTGACAGAGAATAAACATGCAGTGGCCCATCCCTTGTTTGCCTGATCATTAGTAGAAAACTGAAATTGACGACAGTTTTCGTTAATATCATTTGAAAACACTGTGGTTTCCTCTACTTGGAAGGAATCATATAACATGTCTTGGTTTATCAGTATACACCGTAGGCTGCGTTTGCTGACCGGCGTTACGGTGTTGACAGAGAATAAACATGCAGTGACCGGCGTTACGGTGTTGACAGAGAATAAACATGCAGTGGCCGGCGTTACGGTGTTGACAGAGAATAAACATGCAGTGACCGGCGTTACGGTGTTGACAGAGAAAAAACATGCAGTGACCGGCGTTACGGTGTTGACAGAGAATAAACATGCAGTGACCGGCGTTACAGTGTTGACGTGTTATTAGGTGCGGGACGTAGCCAGGTGGTAAAGCACACGCCTGATGCGCGGTCAGTCTAAGATCGATCCCCGTCGGTGGGGCCCATTGGGCTATTTCTCGTTCCTGCCAGTGCACAACGACTGGTATATCAAAGGCCGTTGTATGTGCTATCCTGTCTGTGGGATGGTGCATATAAAAGACCCTTGCTACTAATGGAAAAAATGTAGCGGGTTTCCTCTCTATGACTGTGTCAAAATGACCATATGTTTGACATCCAATAGCCGATGATTAATAAATCAGTGTGCTCTAGTGGTGTCGTTAAACAAAACAAACAAATAAATTCAGGTGCCTTTGTGGTATAAAACTGTTTCTATCGGTTTTTAATTAATATTTAATTATCTAAGTGGTGTTCTCAGTTTTCTTACTTTTATCAATTTTAGGGGTGGGTAACACAATATGACACATTTCTGGAGAATGACTCGTGTGTGTGTGTGTGTGTGTGTGTATGTGTGTGTGTGTGTGTCTCTCTCTCTCTCTCTCTCTCTCTCTCTCTCTCTCTCTCTCTCTCTCTCTCTCTCTCTCTCTCTCTCTCTCTCTCTCTCTGTGTGTGTGTGTGTGTGTGTGTGTGTGTTGTAATCTATTACATGTTTTCATGTAATCGCAATCGTAACTGATCACATGGCTAATGTAATCGTAATCAGCGATTACTTTCATGATTAGTCATAATTATATCAACCTCTGTTCTGTCTCTCTCCTTGTCTGTTTCTGTTTCTCTGTCTATCGCTCAAAGCCTCTCTCTCTATATGTGTGTGTGTGTGTGTGTGTGTGTGTGTGTGTGTGTGTCTGTGTGTGTGTCTGTATGTGTGTGTCTGTGTATGTGTCTGTGTGTGTCTATGTCTGTATGTGTGTGTATGTGATGTGTATCTGCGTGTGTATATATGTGTGTGTCTGTGTGTGTGTGTGTGTGTGTGTCTGTGTGTGTATGTGTGTGTGTCTGTGTGTGTATGTGTGTGTGTATATATGTGTGTGCCTGTGTATGTGTGTATGTGTGTGTGTGTGTGTGTGTGTGTATGTGTGTCACGGGGATGCTATAATACCCGTAACTGAATGAAACACGATTGTCCAAATATCTCTCCTAACTGTATGTCTATTAGATCTCTCTGTAACAGGCAGTTATACCCGCTGGCTCGTCTAGGTATGATCAGAGATAAGATCTTATATTAAGTATGTATTATTATAGCACGTTTAGTTCACTAGAAAACACAACAAAAACACAATACACTTTGGAATCTGTATTAACCTACGCTGACAAATGTACTGCCGCAGTAGTTAATTAACAACAACAAATAATAACAACCCAGAACTGATCACTTAATTAGTTAATCTCTAGGTGTCTAGTTTACACAATATTCTAATCACTTCACCGTGACACAACACCCACACGTGTGATAATTGAGAAACGCTTCCAGGAGAACTTAATTAATAAAGGAATTACAACTCTATTCCTAACTGGTTAATTTTTAATTAACCCTTACTACTCATTTAGTAACGTGTGATAATTGAGAAACGCTTCCAGGGGAACTTAATTAATAAAGGAATTACAACTCTATTCCTAACTGGTTAATTTTTAATTAACACTTACTACTCATTCAGTAACCTTGTAACACATAATTAATACTGGTACCTATCACAATAAAGACAATAACCTACAGTTTACCTAGGTCCTCTAGGATGACTGGCTAAGCCTTAATAATTATTTAGGACAGTGAGCCTACAGTATACTGCGTCAGATGACCGGCAGCACCGTCTAAATAATATTGGTATAATACAGTATTAAAATATTTAAAGTCACATCAATCACATCAAGGTTATACACAGAGCAGAAATAAAATTATTTACCAGTCCGGACGGACAGCGATCCCTGGAAGCCTTCCTATGTTTCTCCCCGATATCTCTAAAACCTAGCTATTTATTATAAACCGAATATCGCCTGGGGGTACAAGGCGGTCCTCCCCCTATCAAGTGAATTTCCACAGCGACCAAGACGGCATATCTTTCTCTTAGATGACCAGACTGGCTGTCGCCATTTCGCTAGAGATTCCATGGTCGCGCGGAGATATTACGTAACTACTGGCCACATGGCCTCCGCACCTGGGCTGGGTGTGTATTGGAAAGTACAGCTCGACGACCGTCGCGCGGAGGTATTACGTAACAAGTTGCCCACCTGTGCTAAGTGCATATTGGAACTGCACACGGCCCTCTAACACAATTAATATCGCCACAGGCGAAAACAAAATTAAGAGCATGTTCCGTCACCCCCCCCCCCCCCCCCCCCCCACCTCAAAAAGGATATTTCCTCTACTCTAGGAATAGGGAAATATACTACATTAAAACAAAATGTGCATTAACCGACGCATCCGGGCATTTATAACACATGTAATAATAAGGTGAATACCAGTAATCACACTGAGTCTCTGAGTCCCTGGTATACAAATAAAATATATTAAAACAAAACAGAAATCAAGAGTGTCAACACATTATCATAATGTTCAACTTCGGGACAGGGCATCAGCGATTACATTGGATGTGCCCTTGATATGTTCAATGGTAATTGGGAATTCCTGCAGAAGAAGACTCCATCTCAAACTCTCTGGTTGGTGGCTTTCATTAAGATGGTCCAGTCCGTCTTCGTCTTCTTGGAACAGCACAGCTCCAGCACCCACGTCACTGGCACCCACAGCTAGCTTGAAAAGCGTTCGGTACTCTCGTGCTGCCATCACGGGAGACGAGGAGAGCATCTGCTTGAGACGGTTGAATGACATCTCGCATTCATCTGGCCAATGGAAATTCGTTTCCTTCTTTTTCAGCGTCGCACGTTTTCCAGGTTTTATCCGATAGGCATGCTGTCGAATCGGTGTAGCGTTGGGTTCCAAGCGCACATCCTGGCTTAAGGTATTGGTAACCGCTGGAAGGTCCTGACAAATGGAAACATTGTCTTGTATCAGCGTAGTCAACTTTGCTCGCTGGGGGTTCAAGTCTGCTATAATCTGGCTGTTGGTTAATTTGATCTCTGCAGTCTTGATGTCATCACAAGAAATTGAGTGTCTCTCAGTTTGGACCGGTAACTCTGGAACTATCGGCAGTCTGTCAAAATAACCTTTTAGCAAATTGATGTGACAATACCTACTTTTCCTAACCCTATCAGGAGTGTTTATCACATACCCTGTCTCATTAACCCGTTTGTGCACAACATAGGGCCCGAAATACCTGTTCTGCACAGAACCCCATTTAATGGGAAGGTACAGCAGCACCTTATCCCCTGGTTTAAATTCCCGACTCCTAGCCTTCCTATCAAACACTGATTTTATTTTGCTCTGGGCATGGCTCAGTTGCTTCCTATCCTTTCTATCTCTAACTCTCTTATTCATTAATACTCCCTTGTCCACAGTTAACAAGGTAGTGCGAGCTGCCAACAAATTTGGATCAGCCCCCTGCTCTAGAACTAACTCTTGTCTATTACAAGGTAAGGCCCCTCTATCAAACACAACTGGTTCATTTACCCTCTGCGGGAGATTAACAGGTTCCACCACATTTAGTTCGTCAGTTGACTTATCTACCAATTTACTGATAACCTCATCCACTCCAATTTCATGGCTCACACACGTATCAGACAAATCACAAATATCCTCTGGGTATCGTGTTACCCTACTGGCCATAGCTCTAGTCATTACACACGCAGGATATCTAATCTCATCAACCTCACTCTCTTCTATTGGTAAAGGGCTGTCTTTAATGAACAATTGGTCACATTTCGGCTGACAACACTGACTAGTCAAATCATTACCCAACAAAACTCCTATGTTTTCAACAGGCAAGTCCTTCACAACACCCATAATGACTGGTCCCGTCACAAACCTCGAACACAAGAAAACGTTATGTAACCGGACAACCATATTTTCTGCAGTAACTGAGGTTAAAGCCAAACTACGTCCTGTATCTGAATTCTCAATACCAGCTAAACACTCTTGCGTTATCAGTGACGGACTACAGCCGGTATCTCGATAGATTGATATTGCCTTAGGACTCAATTCTTGTTTCACATCACAAACCATACCAGTGGACACATACGGGTTTACCTTCTCTGCCATGGGACTAACCATTAACTCTCTCGCTAACGGAGCTGACCTCACTAAACCGACCACTTGCGCATTATCGCGTTTCCTTTTAAAACAGTCCCCGGCAAGGTGGTTATCCTTTTTACAGTAACTGCAATGTGGACGAAAAGTTCGTGCATTGGCTGATAATGCAGGTTTATCCTTACTTTGCCCACCAGGTACATTCCTTGCCTGACTAGCTGACCAACTAGAAGACTCTCCCCGATAGTTACTTTCCCGGGAAAAACCTGGCTGAAATTTCTTCTTATCACCCTGTTTTAAAGAGCTACCCTGTACTGCCTGGGCTCTGTGTATTAACACGTAGTCATCTGCCACTATGCCTGCCTCCTCTATCTTTTTGACATCACGATCCTCTAAATGAATACGTAAGCTAACTGGTAATCCATTTTTAATGTCCTGTAAGATCAACACCTCCCGTAACTCGGTATATGACTCTACCTGATGAGACACAACCCATTTATCAAACATCCCTGCCTTCTTAGCCACAAACTCACTATAAGACTGACCCTGCGTTTTTCTCAACTCGCTATACCGTAAACGATAATCCTCAGGTCGTAATTCATACGCCCTCAACACTGCAGCCGTAACTAGGTCGTACTGACTTGCTCGCTCGTCACTCATTGAATTATAAGCTACACTAGCCTTCCCCTTAAACTTAGACACGGCTAACAATGTCCACTTAGACTGCGGCCAATTTAGCTGCTTAGCGGCCCGTTCAAAAAGTTGGAAGAACATATCTACCTCCTGGTCATCAAATACAGACACTGATCTATAAGCCCCCGACATGTTAAACCCATTTCCGGCTTCCCGTCTAACTTCTTCAGTATTCAACTTTAACTCATGTTCCACTTTTAATTTTGCTAACTGAAATTCTCTATCCCTATCTCTCTCTTCTCTCTCTCTCTCTCTCTCTCTCTCTCTCTCATCCCGTTCCTCTCTCTCTCTCTCTCTCTCTCTCTCTCTCTCTCTCTCTCTCTCTCTCTCTCTCTCTCTCTCTCTCTCTCTCTCTCTCTCTCTTCTCTCTATATATATATATCTCTCTTCTCTATCTCTCTATCTAATGCACGTTCTTCTCTTTCGTACTCAAGTTTTTTAAAAGCTAATTGTTGTTCCACACTTAACTCATTTATCTCTATCTCTGGAACAATCTCACTGTCTTCAATAACAGGACTATCACCAAAAACTTCCTGGATAATAATTGTCCTTATATCTCCTAAGGTTTTAGCTAATGTTAAATCAATTTCTCGCTCACCCGCGATTTCAACTAACTCGGCCTTACGTGCTCGCTTAATCTCCACTACACTGAGCGTAGGCCTATCCACCAAATTCTTATCCATGTTTAGATATGACGCACTTATTATTAATTAATTTTCTAGTGAACAACGTTGCTACTTCTAGTTAATTTGTAAAAATAATTTATAAAGCCCCCATTTACAAACAATACTTTTTTAAATATGCATGTCCTGTTTCAGATCCGGGACGAGCGCCCCAATTTTCACTCCTGTCACGGGGATCCTATAATACCCGTAACTGAATGAAACACGATTGTCCAAATATCTCTCCTAACTGTATGTCTATTAGATCTCTCTGTAACAGGCAGTTATACCCGCTGGCTCGTCTAGGTATGATCAGAGATAAGATCTTATATAAAGTACGTATTATTATAGCACGTTTAGTTCACTAGAAAACACAACAAAAACACAATACACTTTGGAATCTGTATTAACCTACGCTGACAAATGTACTGCCGCAGTAGTTAATTAACAACAACAAATAATAACAACCCAGAACTGATCACTTAATTAGTTAATCTCTAGGTGTCTAGTTTACACAATATTCTAATCACTTCACCGTGACACAACACCCACACGTGTGATAATTGAGAAACGCTTCCAGGAGAACTTAATTAATAAAGGAATTACAACTCTATTCCTAACTGGTTAATTTTTAATTAACCCTTACTACTCATTTAGTAACGTGTGATAATTGAGAAACGCTTCCAGGGGAACTTAATTAATAAAGGAATTACAACTCTATTCCTAACTGGTTAATTTTTAATTAACCCTTACTACTCATTCAGTAACCTTGTAACACAGAATTAATACTGGTGCCTATCACAATAAAGACAATAACCTACAGTTTACCTAGGTCCTCTAGGATGACTGGCTTAATAATTATTTAGGACAGTGAGCCTACAGTATACTGCGTCAGATGACCGGCAACACCGTCTAAATAATATTAGTATAATACAGTATTAAAATATTTAAAGTCACATCAATCACATCAAGGTTATACACAGAGCAGAAATAAAATTATTTACCAGTCCGGACGGACAGCGATCCCTGGAAGCCTTCCTATATTTCTCCCCGATATCTCTAAAACCCTAGCTATTTATTATAAACCCGAATATCGCCTGGGGGTACAAGGTGGTCCTCCCCCTATCAAGTGAATTTCCACAGCGACCAAGACGGCATATCTTTCTCTTAGATGACCAGACTGGCTGTCGCCATTTCGCTAGAGATTCCATGGTCGCGCGGAGGTATTACGTAACTACTGGCCACATGGCCTCCGCATCTGGGCTGGGTGTGTATTGGAAAGTACAGCTCGATGACCGCCGCGCGGAGGTATTATGTAACAAGTTCCCTACCTGTGCTAAGTGCATATTGGAACTGCACACGGCCCTCTAACACAATTAATATCGCCACAGGCGAAAACAAAATTAAGAGCATGTTCCGTCACAGTGTGTGTGTCTGTGTATGTGTATGTGTGTGTCTGTGTGTATGTATGTGTGTGTGTCTGTGTGTATGTATGTGTGTGCGTGTGTGTGTGCATGTCTGTGTGTGTCTGTGTGTATGTATGTGTGTCTGTGTCTCTGTGTGTGTGCATATGTGTGTGTATCTGTGTGTGTGTGTGTATGTGTGTGTGCTGTGTCTGCGTGTGTGTATGTGTGTGTATGTGTGTGTGTCTGTGTGTGTGTGTATATGTGTGTGTGCCTGTGTGTGTGTATGTGTGTGTGTGTGTGTGTGTGTCTGTGTGTATGTATGTGTGTGTGTGTGTGTGTATGTATGTGTGTATGTGTGTGTGTGTCTGTGTGTGTGTGTGTGTGTGTGTGTCTGTGTGTATGTATGTGTGTGTGTGTGTGTGTATGTATGTGTGTATGTGTGTGTGTGTCTGTGTGTGTGTATGTGTAGGTCTGTGTGTGTGTGTGTCTGTGTGTATGTATGTGTGTCTCTCTCTGTGAGTGTGAGTGTCTGTCTCTCTGTATGTGTGTGTGTGTATGTATATGTGTGTGTGTTGATGTGGGTGTTGTAATCTATTACATGTTTTCATGTAATCGCAATCGTAACAGATCACATGGCTAATGTAATCGTAATCAGCGATTACTTTCATGATTAGTCATAATTATTTACTAAACTTAGATATGTTTAGCATCAACTCCAGTGACAGTGCCTATAGTTAGAAACAGTTCTGGTCAATCTGTAGAACTATCTCCCATTGTCTACTACTCTCATAGTAGAACTATCTCCCACTGTCTACTACTCTCATAGTAGAACTATCTGCCACTGTCTACTACTCTCATAGTAGAACTATCTGCCACTGTCTACTACTCTCATAGTAGAACTGATCTCCCACTGTCTACTACTCTCATAGTAGAACTATCTCCCACTGTCTACTACTCTCATAGTAGAACCGATCTCCCATTGTTTACTACTCTCATAGTAGAACTATCTCCCACTGTCTACTAATCGCATAGTAATAGTAGAACTATCAGTTGCCTTGAGAAACAGGGGATCATAATGACTGGATTATCAAATGAATGTAACCCAGGGGATGAAATTTTTTTTTACTTAACGACACACTGAAATGTTTTATTTAACGACACACTCAACACATTTTATTTACGGTTATATGGCGTCAGACATATGGTTAAGGACCACACAGATTTTGAGAGGAAATCTGCTGTCGCCACATAGGCTACTCTTTTACGACAGGCAGCAAGGGATCTCTTATTTGCACTTCCCACAGGCAGAATAGCACAAACCATGGCCTTTGTTGAACCAGTTATGGATCACTGGTCGGTGCAAGTGGTTTACACCTACCCATTGCGGAGCACTCACTCAGGGTTTGGAGTCGGTATCTGGATTAAAAACCCCATGCCTCGACTGGGATCCGAACCCAGTACCTACCAGCCTGTAGACCGATGGCCTGCCACGATGCCACCGAGGCCGGTCACCCCAGGGGATGAAGCCACACATTCACATAATGACATCTATCTTGTTTATGTTTACTATAAAACCACTTGAATGAATAGTGTCCTAGCTAGCAATATGTAGAAGGGCACTGCACCCTGCCCCAGTTTCGTGTCCTAATTCATTGTGGTAAAAAAAAAAAAAAAAAATTGTTTAGAACCTCTCAATGCATATACTGCATTATCACGGGTCTGAATTCAACTAAGAAATGCTTGACACTATCTCGTTTTGTCACAGGTGTGAAAGTCCACCAACGGTACCGAGAGAAGATTTATTTTATTTTCTTAGTGGTTCGACTGAAGATGGGCAGCCAGCCAGTCGTATCAAGCTTGATTCCATGGGCAGTCATCATCAAGCTGTCACAGACCCAACCACAAATAACGTAACTAATTAAGCAAACACCCAGTTGAAAGTAGTCGATCAAGATAAACCTTTGTTTATTTTCCCTTAACATATAAACACTTATGATAAAAATTCCCGAAAGCGGATTTTAATGGATGTTATGAGGTCACTAACAGTGTAACATCCCCACACACTACACCCCATATCATTGGTGTGCAGTCCCTCATCATCCCGGATTCACTTTCTTTAGTGACCATTCATAGCTAGGTGGGCTTACTAATAGTGCCACAACTGGTGTAACAAAGGCTGTTGTATGTACTATCCTGTCTGTGGGATGGTGCATATAAAAGATCCCTTGCTTCTAATCAAAAAGCGTAGCCCATGTGGCGACAGCAGGTTTCCTCTCTCAATATCTGTCTGGTCCGTAACAATATGTCTGATGCCATATAACCGTAAATAAAATGTGTTTAGTGTGTCGTTAAATAATACATTTCCTTTTTCTTCTTCTTTACTAATAGTTTAACATCCCCACATACCCCACCCCATTACATCTGTGTACAGTCCCTTACCATCCCTAATTCACTTTATTTAGTGAACATTCATACCTAGGTAGGGTTACCAACAGTATAACATCCCCACATACCCCACCCCATTACATCTGTGTACAGCCCCTCACCACCCCTAATTCACTTTATTTAGTGAACATTCATAGCTAGGTGGGGTTACCAACAGTGTAACATCCCCACATACCCCACCCCATTACATCTCTGTACAGTCCCTCCTCATCCCTAATTCACTTTATTTAGTGAACATTCATAGCTAGGTGGGGTTACCAACAGTGTAACATCCCCACATACCCCACCCCATTACATCTCTGTACAGTCCCTCCTCATCCCTAATTCACTTTATTTAGTGAACATTCATAGCTAGGTGGGGTTACCAACAGTATAACATCCCCACCCCATTACATCTGTGTACAGTCCCTCCTCATCCCTAATTCACTTTATTTAGTGAACATTCATAGCTAGGTGGGGTTACTAACAGTGTAAAATCCCCACCCCATTACATCTGTGTACAGTCCATTACCATCCCAGATTCACTTTTAGTGAACATTCATAGCTATGTGGGGTTACTAACAGTGTAACATCCCCACACACCCCACCCCATTACATCTGTGCACAGTCCCTCACCATCCCTGATTCACTTTCTTTAGTGAACATTCATAGCTAGGAGGGGTTACCAACAGTGTAACATCCCCATATACCCCACCCCATTATATCTGTGTACAGTCCCTCACCATCCCTAATTCACTTTCTTTTAGTGAACATTCATAGCTAGGAGGGGTTACCAACAGTGTAACATCCCCACTTACCCCACCCCATTACATCTGTGCACAGTCCCTCACCATCCCAGATTCATTTTTTTCAGTGAACATTCATAGCTAGTTGGGGTTACCAACAGAAAGAAAGAAAGAAATGTTTTTATTTAACGACACACTCAACACATTTTATTTATGGTTATATGGCGTCAGACATATGGTTAAGGACCACACAGATTTTGAGAGAAAACCTGCTGTCACCACTACATGGCCTACTCTTTCCGATTAGCAGCAAGGGATCTTTTATTTGCACTTCCCACAGGCAGGATAGCACAAACCATGGCTTTGTTGAACAGTTATGGCTCACTGGTCGGTACAAGTGTAACATTTACACCTACCCCACCCAGCTTTGCGCACAGCACTGATTCACTTGGGGTTTGTGAACATTCATAGTATCTGGATTAAAATCCCATGCCTCATTACATCTGGAATCCCGAACCATCCCTGATTCACTTTCTTTAGTAAACACGACGCATACCGAGACCGTGGGGTTACCAACAGTGTAACATGTCCACATACCCCACCCCATTACATCTGTGCACAGTCCCTCACCATCACTGATTCACTTTCTTCAGTGAACATTCATCGCTAGTTGGGCTTTCCAACGGTGTAACATCACCACATACCCCACCCCGTTACATCTGTGTACAGTCCCTCACCATCACTGATTCACTTTATTTGTGACCATTAATACCTAAGTGGGGTTATTACTGTTTCTTTAGTGAACATTCATAGCTAGGTGGGGTTACTAACAGTGTAACATCCCCACATACCCCACCCCATTACATCTGTGCACAGTCCCTCACCATCCCTGATTCACTTTCTTTAGTGAACATTCATAGCTAGGTGGGGTTACTAACAGTGTAAAATCCCCACATACCCCACCCCATTACATCTGTGCACAGTCCCTCACCATCCCTGATTCACTTTCTTTAGTGAACATTCATAGCTAGGTGGGGTACCAATAGAGTAACATCCCCACATACCCCGCCCCATTACATCTGTGCACAGTCCCTCATCATCCCTGATTCACTTTCTTTAGTGAACATTCATAGCTAGGTGGGGTTACTAACAGTGTAAAATCCCCACATACCCCACCCCATTACATCTGTGCACAGTCCCTCACCATCCCTGATTCACTTTCTTTAGTGAACATTCATAGCTAGGTGGGGTACCAATAGAGTAACATCCCCACATACCCCGCCCCATTACATCTGTGCACAGTCCCTCACCATCCCTGATTCACTTTCTTTAGTGAACATTCATAGCTAGGTGGGGTTACTAACAGTGTAACATCCTCACATACCCCGCCCCATTACATCTGTGCACAGTCCCTCACCATCCCTGATTCACTTTCTTTAGTGAACATTCATAGCTAGGTGGGGTTACCAACAGTGTAACATCCCCACATACCCCACCCCATTACATCTGTGCACAGTCCCTCACCATCCCTGATTCACTTTCTTCAGTGAACATTCATAGCTAGGTGAGGTTACCAACAGTGTAACATCCCCACATACCCCACCCCATTACATCTGTGTACAGTGCCTGGCTATCCCTGATTCACTTTCTTTAGTGCACATTCATAGCTAGCTGGTGTTACAAACAGTGTAACATCCCCACATACCCCACCCTGTTACATCTGTGCACAGTCCCTTCCATCCCAGATTCACTTTCTTTAGTGAACATTCGTAGCTAGGTGGGGTAATGCCCGGCGCAGACGAGTGTTTTTTAACGCATGCGTCTGCGTTAAAAAAACGCAGACTCAACGCAGAGGGATGCACCTAGTGTGCGGCTACCTGCGATGCGTTCCTGCGATCCACTGACGATTTCTTTTATTAATTAATTTATTTATTCTTTACTCTAGGGAAGATAACAAAGATTAAATGTAATTTATTAATACATTTTAAAACATAATAAACTTTATTTAAAACATTATGTACAATATACTATTACGATATAAATCTTTCTTATTTCACAACTGTTTGTTTTAACTATTATTATTAGGCATAGTACAATGAATGCAATAATTTATATTTTTTAATTTCATCTATTTAGAAATGTTATTAATTACACATGCCTAGTCATTGTTTCAAAGATGAGCAGTTGGAAATTATTTGTGTTGAAACATTTACATGTTAGTCATTTTCAATGGTCGGGTCTGTTTTCACAGTTCTATTCATCACTGAAACCAATAATTGTTAATTGATAAAGTGTCAGCTGGAGAGGCCATTTTGAAAGGCATGTTACTGAATAGACAGATGATTGGTCAATATAAAAATGTGAACACAACGCAGACGCAAGTAGGTGCACACGTGCATTTATAGACGGATGCGGCAGAAACCGTATGCGTTTGTGCGTCTAAAATCAAACATGTTTGATATTTGAAAAATCGAAGCAGCACTAAAAAACACAACGCAGAGGGGGTCACACATGATGCATTTTTACTGCGTTCGTACGGATGCGTTTTTTAACGCAAGATGAATGCGATAAAAAAATGCTTGTCTGCGTTGGGCATTACTAACAGTGTAACATCCCCACATACCCCTCCCCATTACATCTGTGCACAGTCCCTTCCATCCTAGATTCACTTTCTTTTAGTGAACATTCATAGCTAGGTGGGGTTACCAACAGTGTAACATCCCCACATACCCCACCCCATTACATCTGTGGACAGTCCCTTACCATCCCAGATTCACTTTTAGAAAGAAAGAAAGAAATGTTTTTTTTAACGACTCACTCAACACATTTTATTTACGGTTATATGGCATCAGACATATGGTTAAGGACCACACAGATTTTGAGAGCAAACCCGCTGTCGCCACTACATGGGCTACTCTTCCGATTAGCAGCAAGGGATCTTTTGTTTGCGCTTCCCACAGGCAGGATAGCACAAACCATGGCCTTTGTTGAACCAGTTATGGATCACTGGTCGGTGCAAGTAGTTTACACCTACCCATTGAGCCTTGCGGAGCACTCACTCAGGGTTTGGAGTCAGTATCTGGATTAAAAATTCCATGGAAACTTGTTTAATATTCTATAAACACCCCACCCCATAACATCTGTGGACAGTCCCTCGCCATCCGCGATTCACTTTCTTCAGTGAACATTCATAGCTAGGTGGGGTTACCAACAGTGTAACATCCCCACATCATTACATCTGTGCAGTCCGTCACCATCCCTGGTTCACTTTCTTGAACATTCATAGCTAGGTGGAGTTACCAACAGTGTAACATCCCCACATACCCTACCTCATTACATCTGTGGACAGTCCCTCACCATCCCTGATTCACTTTCTTTAGTGAACATTCATAGCTAGGTGGGGTACCAATAGAGTAACATCCCCACATATCCCGCCCCATTACATCTGTGCAGTCCCTCATCATCCCTGATTCACTTTCTTTAGTGAACATTCATAGCTAGGTGGGGTTACTAACAGTGTAACTACCCCGCCCCATTACATCTGTGGACAGTCCCTCACCATCCCTGATTCACTTTCTTTAGTGAACATTCATAGCTAGGTGAGGTTACCAACAGTGTAACATCCCCACATACCTCCCCATTACATCTGTGCACAGTCCCTCACTATCCCTGATTCACTTTCTTCAGTGAACATTCATAGCTAGGTGAGGTTACCAACAGTGTAACATCCCCACATACCCCACCCCATTACATCTGTGTACAGTGCCTGGCTATCCCTGATTCACTTTCTTTAGTGCACATTCATAGCTAGCTGGTGTTACAAACAGTGTAACATCCCCACATACCCCACCCTGTTACATCTGTGCACAGTCCCTTCCATCCCAGATTCACTTTCTTTAGTGAACATTCGTAGCTAGGTGGGGTAATGCCCGGCGCAGACGAGTGTTTTTTAACGCATGCGTCTGCGTTAAAAAAACGCAGACTCAACGCAGAGGGATGCATCTAGTGTGCGGCTACCTGCGATGCGTTCCTGCGATCCACTGACGATTTCTTTTATTAATTAATTTATTTATTCTTTACTCTAGGGAAGATAACAAAGATTAAATGTAATTTATTAATACATTTTAAAACATAATAAACTTTATTTAAAACATTATGTACAATATACTATTACGATATAAATCTTTCTTATTTCACAACTGTTTGTTTTAACTATTATTATTAGGCATAGTACAATGAATGCAATAATTTATATTTTTTAATTTCATCTATTTAGAAATGTTATTAATTACACATGCCTAGTCATTGTTTCAAAGATGAGCAGTTGGAAATTATTTGTGTTGAAACATTTACATGTTAGTCATTTTCAATGGTTGGGTCTGTTTTCACAGTTCTATTCATCACTGAAACCAATAATTGTTAATTGATAAAGTGTCAGCTGGAGAGGCCATTTTGAAAGGCATGTTACTGAATAGACAGATGATTGGTCAATATAAAAATGTGAACACAACGCAGACGCAAGTAGGTGCACACGTGCATTTATAGACGGATGCGGCAGAAACCGTATGCGTTTGTGCGTCTAAAATCAAACATGTTTGATATTTGAAAAATCGAAGCAGCACTAAAAAACACAACGCAGAGGGGGTCACACATGATGCATTTTTACTGCGTTCGTACGGATGCGTTTTTTAACGCAAGATGAATGCGATAAAAAAAATGCTTGTCTGCGTTGGGCATTACTAACAGTGTAACATCCCCACATACCCCTCCCCATTACATCTGTGCACAGTCCCTTCTATCCTAGATTCACTTTCTTTTAGTGAACATTCATAGCTAGGTGGGGTTACCAACAGTGTAACATCCCCACATACCCCACCCCATTACATCTGTGGACAGTCCCTTACCATCCCAGATTCACTTTTAGAAAGAAAGAAAGAAATGTTTTTTTTAACGACTCACTCAACACATTTTATTTACGGTTATATGGCATCAGACATATGGTTAAGGACCACACAGATTTTGAGAGCAAACCCGCTGTCGCCACTACATGGGCTACTCTTCCGATTAGCAGCAAGGGATCTTTTGTTTGCGCTTCCCACAGGCAGGATAGCACAAACCATGGCCTTTGTTGAACCAGTTATGGATCACTGGTCGGTGCAAGTAGTTTACACCTACCCATTGAGCCTTGCGGAGCACTCACTCAGGGTTTGGAGTCAGTATCTGGATTAAAAATTCCATGGAAACTTGTTTAATATTCTATAAACACCCCACCCCATAACATCTGTGGACAGTCCCTCGCCATCCGCGATTCACTTTCTTCAGTGAACATTCATAGCTAGGTGGGGTTACCAACAGTGTAACATCCCCACATCATTACATCTGTGCAGTCCGTCACCATCCCTGGTTCACTTTCTTGAACATTCATAGCTAGGTGGAGTTACCAACAGTGTAACATCCCCACATACCCTACCTCATTACATCTGTGGACAGTCCCTCACCATCCCTGATTCACTTTCTTCAGTGAACATTCATAGCTAGGTGGAGTTACTAACAGTGTAACATCCTCACATACCCCACCCCATTACATCTGTGCACAGTCCCTCATCATCCCTGATTCACTTTCTTTAGTGAACATTCATAGCTAGGTGGGGTTACTAACAGTGTAACATCCCCACATACCCCACCCCATTACATCTGTGCACAGTCCCTCACCATCCCTGATTCACTTTGTTCAGTGAACATTCATAGCTAGGTGGGGTACCAACAGTGTAACATCCCCACCCTATTACATATGTGCAGTCCCTCACCATCCCCGATTCACTTTCTTTAGTGAACATTCATAGCTAGGTGGGGTTACTAACAGTGTAAAATCCCTACATACCCCACCCCATTACATCTGTGCACAGTCCCTCGCCATCCCTGATTCACTTTCTTTAGTGAACATTCATA
>NW_024534617.1:0-19936 GCF_016097555.1 Gigantopelta aegis
TACTACATTTTTATTTAATAGCATTTAATTTTACATTTAATGATTCCCTACACTGATAACCAATTTCCTACTTCTTGCCATGGTTTGTCATTGGGTTATAATAGTGATACTTGCTACATGTAATTCTATATAATTAGATATATAATTACATTACAAGGAAATCAATACTCACAGTTGTTTATAAGCCCTTAATTATATATACATTCCCACATACGTAATTCCGCAAAAACTAGCAGGTACTATAAGTCGTTTAATACATTTCATTATACTTAGCACATAACCAACTTGTTATTCAAATCATCCAATTTTCAGTCCTGGGTAACATAGTTTGACATCCATAACTAGGACACTTGAGGAAAGAGGTAGTCTGGTCTTGAAACTGATCGAATTTATTTATGCTTATCCGCCCCGCTCAATTGTAGATCTTTCCATTTCGATCTGAGGGGGGGGGGAATTTTTCCCATCACAGCAGTTTGAGATTATATCGCTACTTTGAGTTCCTTTTTTTCCAATTGACTTCTTTACCCCAAAAAAGGTGGTCAGTTAAAAGATTCCCGAAGGGACTCTTTCAATCATTGGTAAATAAACCCAAACTTTTCTGTCCAGGAAGATGATGGGATTACTGTCACTTAGTATAACCAAGAATGTTTCGTTTTCGACTCGAAGCAAACTATGGAATCGGGAAAGCAAGGAAAATGATTAGTCTCTAAACATTTCAGCCTAACCAAACCACAAGTCTCTCATGGGAAGGGGAGGACCTGTGAATATAATTATATGTGACCGTATAGCGAAAAAAAGCACCAAAGTCGCTATATGTAATTTTAGTACAGGCTAAAAACACAACAAATATTTTATTTATCGAATTTTGATTTTTGTAATACTTTATTCTACAAACTTTCCCTCAAAGCTATAAGTTGATGTGTCGTTTGTTACTAAAAACGCTTTTGGTTCTTTAGTTGATGGTAAGTTTTGTGTTCTGGTTCTGCTCGCGTTTAAATGAACGATAAATGACGCGATTAATATTCAAACGTAGGTAATAAACGGAAGTACGCCAAATTTTCTATGGTAACACACTGCTAAAGACGCAAACAATTTTACAGCCGCATTCTTTTCTTTTGAAAATGAATAGCAAGAAAGGCTCTATTGCTAAGGCTCTAAACGAACTTTTGTTCGGTCACAATCTCAATAACAGTGACCAGGCAAATCTAGAAGCTTTCATCGAAGAATTTTTTTTGATGAATCGGCACGAAGAGGAGACCCGGACCCACCCATAAGATTGATAAAAAATGAATACATAAAATTATGAAGAAACAAATAGGTGACGAAGATGGATTGATATTAGACTGTTATAACTATCCTGAAATAACAGCCATAATTGGGGATAGCATAATTGAAGACGACTTGGAAGACTCTGTCATTACTGATGACCTCGGCACTACTTCTTACATTGAAGGTAACAAAACTATTATGTAGTTAAAAGTATTATCTATGGTCATTAGAGCATTTTAATGGAGACAACGTGTTAACTGAAAGGGAGGAAGAGGTGATCTATGAAGGACAGGTACATGATGTAGAAAGAAGAAGATAAGGTGGCAAAATTCACTTAAAGTGGATGTGGGATGCACCTTGTATAATGGAGATCCCTGCAGCACAGCTTTTACTCCAGAACCATCTAAGTAGCATCCGTAGCCAATGTCAAGAGTTAGATCTCTCTTCTCTTGACCTTGTCCTTTTAGGACAGATAAGGCTACTAACTCTCAGTCTTCGTTAGTCCAACCTTAGCCATCAGAAATCTGCTACTAGAAAGAAATAAGAATGTCTTATTACCAATCAAGGCATTCAAATTTGCCGAACTACCTTCCTTTTTAGCATGGAATAGGAAAGAGGCGATTGGATAACGTCCGGTATCATATGAAAACGATGGACTTATCTCAAGGACACATGGGAATTGTAATCATTAGACCACACAATGGGTTTACAATGCACAAGCTCATCACTGTGTCACATTACATAAGAATTATGCAGAGACTAATGGAATACTCCTCCCAGGTCGATATACCAGGATATAAAAGAATGGACATTCAATATTACCAACTCATACAACCAAACGATCAGTCTGGAGAGATACATCTAGGCGAGTAGGTCTTTATACATTCGTACTGCAGGTTATCACAGCTTTTGTAAAATTTGGAAGAAGTTTCTCTCTCATATTTCATCACAAAAAACAAAATCTGATCTTTGGCTGGGTGTGCCAAAGAAATAACAGAACTTCAGCAATACAAGCCCTAATCTAATCTGAGAGTGTGAAACAACAAGTAAACTTAATATTTTAATACTATATTTTTATTTACCTTTAATAGGCACTCCACACAAGCCATAGCTCATTTAGAAAGAGCTCAAATGGAGAGATCACACTACAAGTTACAATGTACTAAAAGCAGAGAAGACCTTGAAAAGGACATTTACATCTCCTGATGGTAATTACTCTCCACCGTTGATTGGCTCTCCGTTCTCTCTCCGTGCTCTTTGGGATATCACTGTGCACACAAGCTTTGACTTTTGCTCAACAAGTTCATTATCCCTCTATCCACTCCAACCTGGAACCCATCTATTTTCTCACACCTAGAAAATGTAGCATTTTCGGAGCTTGTTCTGAAGGGCTACCTAGCAGGTGAATTCTAATTTTGTTACTAACTTATACTTACTCTTGACTGTAGGTAAAAACTATCTCATAGATGAAGCTGTTACACTGGAAAAGGCTCTAATAATACTGTTGCCAGCTTGCTGCATGACTATTTTCTCTAATCTAGGACTAGGAGAAATGGATCAACATTACATGCTGATAACTGTGTTGGCCAAAATAAGAACAACACAGTCATGTCATGTATTCTCTCAATTATTATAATAACTACTATTAACTATTGGCTATTTTTAATAGTACCTTCAATGAGAATATGGTTGGCTTAAGTCCCGTTCCATTACTTTGTCATTCATGGTCGTTGGTCATACAAATTCACACCTGACTCATTTTTGGGTAGTCAAGCAGCGCTATCGGATAACGAATATGAATGTCTTAGTGATATTGTCGATGTCGTTAAAGAGTCTGGCTATACCACCATGCCAGACTAGTTGGTACGCAAGAGGCCAAGTCTTCATACCAACTTACGACTGGCAGACATATCTCTCACCTCATTTCAAAAGATACAACAAATCAAATACTTCCATCAATTTTAAATTTTCATCAGAACATCCCGGAGAGGTCATCTGTAGGTATACAGTGACAGTGAAGAGATAAAATTAGATATGCGTGTAGATCCTTTGTGGGAACCCTAATATCTCTGATCTTCCACCATTAGTTCAAGCCACGAGGATTATCTCAGGAGAAGACAGCTGTATCTTTACGAAAAAATACGTCCTTTTGTACTTGAAAGATCAATGGATTTGACGTGTCCCTATACCGTCATATCTTCAAGAATCAACAACTTCAGTACTAGCTCCAACAACCTCTCGTACTATACCATCATCGCATCCTCCATCTACTTCTCTATTAGATGCTCCATCTCCACTACTAAGAGATTAAGAAGTGTGGTAACTGTGGCAGAGTGGTCACAATCGTCGTTCTTATAAACAAGTAGAAGAAAACTAATTCCACAGTTCTTATACTCTACTCATGTTTAAACGGTTCTTTTAAGAACCACCCAATAGCAAAAAGATTTCAACTTGTTTAACCTCCACTTTAAAGTCATAATCAAAATCAAATATCACTCACTTCTCTAGGCATACAGCATTACATCTAAACACACAGAGCTTAGTGAATACTTACGAAAATTAAAACGAACTTTGCATAGAGTTAGTTAACAGCGCCACCCCAATTTTTTCGTCATATGAACAAAATCAGTTAACTCCATATTATTTTATGATTATACGTGTTTTAACAGTATTTTGGTGCCCTAAGGTAGGTAACTTTCAAGAGCTATTGTATTATACAATAGCTATTGTATGTATACAATAGCTAGTGATAGCGACTTTTGTCTTACTCGACCACACTTTTTCTGTGGACACTGTAAGATTGAAATAAGAACTTCACAGCAGAATAATGAATGATTTGTACTAACTATTACTCTAATATCTATTGAAAGTTTATTTTCGTTTTTTGTTCGAATCTTATTACAAAGTGTCTGAGAGGTTGTACTTATTACTGTGCCACATATTGATTAAATTCCTCATAACTATTTTTTAAATACTTCTGCATTTTTCTATGGAATTTTGTTTAGAAATCTGATGTTTCCTGATGAGAAGGAACTTCACAAAAATTTCAAAAATTGCATATGGAAATTTGAATGGAATTTGGCTATTGTATTTTCACAAAGATTTTTCTCATGGAAATGTATAGGAAACGTATAATTTTTCATAGTGTGTTTAGTCAACTGATCAAGTTAACTAATCCAAGGGATCCACAACTAGTTACTTCATGTAATCTATACACTGTAGTTGTAATCAAATACAAAATCTCATTTAAATTTTCTTCTATAAAGTTATTTATTATTTACACAAAGTGTGTCTGTTAGTTTGTTTTAAACTATATTATATATGTATATATATCAGTCATAATGTTATTATTATAGTACAGACCACATGTTAAAGACACCTTTACATTAATTACTATATGTTGTTTTTCTATAGGTAGCTACATAATAACAGTATGTACATCTCAGTTGATATCGGCTAGCTACTTAATGTATATAATGTTTCTTTTGCTTGTGATATTTAGAAGTACATAAATAACTATACTCCAGAATAATTTATCTATATACAGAGAGACTTAAAAGTAGCAACATTATGAATTTTCACAATAAGGATCTGCTCTTTCCAATTTACGAATTAACAATTATTATTCTGGTATTTTTGTCACTCCCCCCCTCGTCCATAATCAAACCCGCCTAAGAGAGACTGTACTTTGCTGTTTAGTTGAATTTCCAGCTTTTCTTTAGTTGCTTTGATCTGTTGTACTGTGTATTAAAGAAATAAGGTATGATTTTATTAATACTTTCTTATGTGTTCTCAGTTTGGGTTACGCCCCCTGATTATTTCATGAAGGCTTATGGTCAAAAGATTAGTATCTTGTTCATTGTTCATTGGTCCTATATATACAAGCTTGCTGTATTAAAGTGCGCATTACTAATGCTATTCTATGTGAGAGATAGTTCAGTAATCGGACACTCCTTAGTGTGTACTGAGATGCTCAAAGTTGACCCTTTTTTAGTGTAATGTTCAGATGCTCACTCTCTTGAATGCAAGAAATGTTGTATGGTGATGTAAGTCCAATATCTTGGCTTTTAAATCACATTTTAGGTAATTAATCAGAGTGCTTGAAACCTATTGTATCATCAGCTACACAAATTATTATCAATAGTGAAACATAAAAAAGATATGATATTAACAGTAAAAATATACTCTTTGAAAATAATCCTTGAAGCTATCACAATCATAAGACAGTAATTACTTTAGAACAACTTTTTGATTATATTCTGTCTTGTTTATAAGTGATGTATCATGTTATAATGTCAACAAATTTGATTAAAGTCACCAGACATTCTTTCTAGCATTAAAGAAGTGGTTATCTCTATATGAGACTGTACCCTATAAGAATATGTGATTACCAATAATTTAATTTATTTATATATATATGTATACATGTTAATGATAAATTCTGTATTATATAGATCTGTAAATTTTTTAAAGAAACATCAAATCTGGTCTGAAACTTGTTAACAGTCAAGGACTCCTGACTACACTGTGAAGTAGTATTGAGAGAGTATATTTACATGAAAATGTCAGCAGGTAAATGATCATTATAATTGTATACAATAACAAAGATAACTGTCCATGTATTACTAGTTAATAATTAGCCCCACCCTAATGTGTTCAATGTCCACTTTATTTAGTATTTTTTTGGACACAAAAGTTATAGCACATGCAATTTAAATTATAATTTTTATAAGACATTAATTAATTTATATTATGACAATTTGTCATTATAATATTATTTTATTGTTATGACAGATATTACCAATATATTAAAGGAACTCCTTATGAAATGAAACTATTCCGTCTATTATTTGATATTAATGAGAAATGGTCATGATATTGGATTATTCATTACAAGTACGTCGCAATGTTTTAGATGATTTAAAAACACATTCAGAGACATGATATTGAAAAATTCCGTGCAGTCATTGGCAACTTTCTAACTAGTCAACCGTCCCCTGTTTCCTGGGAAATGGTGATAACAGCTATTGAAGGTCCTATTGTTAATGACAAGGAGATAGCTGATAAGATACGTCAATATCTTAGCACAGGTATAAAAATAATAAGTTATTATTATTAAGTAATGAGGTTATCATTATAATAGTGGTGTTAAAATATTTTTGTAAAGCGTATTCAATTCAGTAACAATGTAAAATAACAAGGACAGACTATTTTAAATAAAAAAATGAAAACAGGCAACAGACAAAGTTCTAGGAGTCAATTTGGTACAGAAACTATTGCATTGTTAAAGTTGAATGGAATCTGATGTGGGAGACAAGTTTCAGGGATACGTAGAAGAAATGAATAGTCATGATAGATATGCAATAACAATAAACTAAAAAATAGTGGAACATCTGCCATACTGAATTCATATCCCAAAGTTGAGATTAAATTTTAATAACAATGACAAATGTAACAATAATACTTTCCAGTCCATCTAGTCTATCCAGCTACACTCACTTAATATATAGTGTGACCTTTACTAGTTCCTTCTCATGTATTTACAAAGGGAGAGTCTAGCTTAATAGAGCCATCCTTCATTGCAATGAATATCTGGGTATGAGACTAAATTTTATAACTCTATTTTGTCTCTGTAATGTAGGTATTGTTTATATCATTGTCTATCTGTATACTAGAAAGCAGTAAAACATGAATAATTTTCTGTTATTAAAATGACACATACTATGATACATTAGCTCTGTTTACTATGAAAAAGATGTTAGTATTATATTTTGCTTGTTTAAGTTACAATGATCAGAATCACTTTAAATATTCAATACATTTAGTAATAAGAATATATATATCCTTTCTATATTATTATGACAAACTCACAAGATAATTTTTGAGGTGACCTTAAAATTTACGTATGTGTACCTTAATAATATTATTATCCACTTTTCTTATTTAAAGTAGAAACTACTACAAATTATTTATTTATTGGAGTCACTTAATGTTCATATTGTAATGACAAGAAAAAGAAATAGTAATAATAATTCAATGTAATTAACAAGCAATTTTGATATAGAAATAGTAGGGACCTACTTCTACACTGTCTATTTATTATAAGATAATATTAGTAATATTGTCATTTTTACTTGTCCCACAATATTAATATTAGTATATGACAATAGTACATACACAAATTACTACTGTACTTGTTAACATGTACACATGTACAACTAATTTATAATTAACCTAAACAAGCCACACCCTAAAGTGGTTAAATCCAGTATTAGTTAAAACTTTAATCAAATATTTATAGCTTAATCACACCAACCATTGTATTATAAGTTAGTAATTTGTTATATCAGTGTAAGTGAAGTCATTAAATGATAAACAGTAAATGTTGTTAACAAGTAAAAAGAATAATAGTACATGTAGATGTCTAGATAATTATTGTATAAATATAATTCTCCCAATTTTATATTAAATTCCATGAACATCAATTGATATTGAATTTTTCATTGTCTCAACACTTGATCAATACACATACATATAAAATGATAATTTTAAACATATTAATCAATTTATAATATGACAGTTTGTTATAATAGTTATTTTATTGTTATCTTAGATATTACCACTATATTAAAGGAGACTCCTGATAAAGATGAACTACTCCAACTATTATATGATATTTTGATAAATGGTATGATATTGATTATCATTACAAGTGCCTCGCAATGTTTGAATGATTTTGAGACAAAGTGAGGGCCACAACATAGTCAAACTCAATAAAGTGTTAAACATCTGGAATGATACAAAATCATCCACTGTCACTTGCAAACAGTGATTACTGCTATGGAGAGTTCTGTTATTAATGACAAGGGTATAGCTAATAAGATCCATCAGATCTTAAATTGAGTTAAGTTATTATTATTAAGTAATGAGGTTAAGCTTTTTATTAATCATTTGTCACTGTCAATAAGTTGTTAATGTATAAGCTTTTGAAGAAAACATTTCTACACTTGCAACATATACATGTAGTATTTAGTACTGTTATTTAGAATGAACATTAATTGTGCTAAGTTATAGGATGTGTCTATCTTAAAATAGTTCTCATCATTAGCTATAATATCATAGTGATTTAGAAATGTCACACACATGGAACCCAACATATTGACTTTTTGAATTATAGTAATTCTTATCTGTTTATTCACAGTGTTACTATTGTATGTTCAAAATGTTATAGATAACTAGTACAGAGGATTAATAAAAATGGTGAATTAATTAGAAGTTTTATTTTAAAACTTTTTTATAAAAAAGAAAAAAATTAAATCACTGAATTAGTCTCATTACAACAGCCCTTTTGTAGCTTAGAGAGGAAGACCTTGCAAGACTACCACTATAATTTACCATCTGTCTGCTAAATATTCAAGTTCAGTCTTTAATTTGTTTGTTTTTTGCTTTCGGGATCATTTGTCCATGTACAAAATAGTCTGGAAAGTTGTGTTAATTTTGACATTTTGACCTATTTATTACTAGCCATTTCAATTTTTCACAATATTTGTTATAAAAATTCACTGATTTATATAAAATGATAACATAAGACAAACAATTTTTAGTCAACTTGATTGTTGTTTGAAAACAATGCCTCAAAAAGAAGATTTGTATAAGAATTTATCCTGGAGTTTTAAGTTATTTATTGACTCGAAATGGACCAATTTGATTGGTTAATTAAGGCATAGCCTGGTACAAGTTAATTATAGTTTATTATTTTTATATAATTGACAGCACCATAACTAATAACTGTATTAACTTGTAGTTAGTATATCCAAACATTAGGTCATTATTAATTCAATTCATCAGTATTATTTATAATTTGTTTGTTCGTGTAGAAGCAATTTGAGAGCCTTCTTGAATCTAATCTTGATACTGACACTGAAATATCTGATTCAGGTAATTTAATTTCTATATAATAATATGTCAATACATTATGTGTTAACTGTTACACTGGACATTTACTGGGTATTATAATTATATCTTCTTCACAGGACTAACTGATAGTTTTATATTATCATAGTAAACAATATGAGTAATAACAAATGTCCTATAAGACTATTAGTATTAGATTAGAAACAAATGCTTTTGTGAGAGATGATGTATATTACTTAATTTACTAGGCATGCCAGGCAAGTGCTTTAATTTTTTTTAAACAAAAAAAATATTCTTTCACTTGTTCTGATCTTTAGCTTCAACAAAGAGTGATGTCCAGTACTACCACATCTTGTCCATTGTATTAACTAGTAATCCTATATATTCCAGGATAGTAAGTAGTCCCTAAGACCTGACCAATGTCAACACTGAGTATCCCATACAGTGATACGGTTGTGTTTAGTACATATGTATGTTCCTACAATACCAAGTATCATTGGTACATCTTGATATGATCTCAGATATACACACTTCCTTAGTACTAAATATTCATACTAACTGTAGTACATTAATCATGGAATGGTCAACTCATTAACCTAGTACATGCATATTTCTAAACACAGTGTCACTAGATACTTAGTACATCCTGAAATGATAAGTTTCAGGAGCCCAGTTTATACCTCTATATCACTTAATACTGAGTATATTTTAGTACTTAGTACATACGGGATATTTCATTGAAGGGTTCAGTTTGGAGCCCAGTGCATATGTGTCCCCTTAATACTAATTCTTAATAGTTAGTATATTCTAGTAAGTTGTATAATATTTGTCATTCTTAGTAGTCCCATGTATTACATCCTGGAATGTTCACTTAGGATAGCCCAAGTATAGCCTTTGATACTTGATTATTCCTGGAATGGTTCATACCATCGTCACTGGAGGTAATTTTGTGTAACTCTAGCTCATACTCAACAAATTGTTTGTTGTTTTTTGTCAATATTTCAAGGACAGCATGTGAATATTTCCAAGTTTATCAGTGATTCCTAACCACAAAACCTTACAACTTTATAATATTAATATTAGTATATGACAACAGTAAACAACACAAATTACTACTTTACTTGTTAACATGTACAGTGTACAATATTACCCCTAAACAAGTCACACCCTAAAGTGATTAATGTCCAGTATTAGTTAAAACTTTACCACATATTCTATTTATAGCCCGATTACAAGCCATTGCATTATAAGTAGTAAAGTTGTTATATCAGTGTCAGTGAATCATTTAATGATAAACAGTAAATGTTATTAATAGTAGAAGAATAGTAGTACATGTAGATGTCCTAGTTAATTGTATAATATAATTACAATTTTATATTCCAACTTTCTATATTATACTATGTACATTTGTCAACACTCAATGAATATCAACATACATTTAGACATTCATTAATTTATAATATGACAGTTTGTTATAATTATTTTGTTGTTATCACAGATATTACCAGTATATTAAAGGAGACTCCTAATGAAGATGAATTATTCTTTTTTTTATGTGATATTAGTCACAAATGGTATGATATTGGATTATTATTACAAGTACGTCGCAATGTTTTTGAATGATTTAAAACAAATGAGGGCTTCAGCTCAGTTAAACTCAAGAAAGTAATCAAGATCTTGAAAGACACAAAATCATCCTCTTTTACTTGGCAAACAGTGATTATTGCTATGGAGAGTCCTGTTATTAATAACAAGGAATAGCTGATAAGATACGTCACTATCTTCATTTTAGTAAGTTATTATTATTAAGTAATGAGATTGTTTTATTAATAGTGTCAATGTTAATAAAATGTATTGTGCACACTTTTGAAACACTCAATTTTATCATTCTATTGTAAAGACTTTGATATAGTTTTTCTCTACATCACAACACACATGTAGTATGTAGTACTGGTATTTAGAATAAACTTTTGTATTTTTAGAGTGGTGTTTATCTTACAATATGTCTCATAACATGTACACACATGGAACCAATATATTGACTTGATAGTAATTCTTACCTGTTTGGTTCACTGATCAGCTAGAGATTCCATCTTGGCTTGATAGCAATAGCTGTTAATTTTACACAGATTATTATATTCCATATTGAACTGTGCTGTTTAAGCTTATGGAAAGGTTTTCATTATAGTATTAGACTCTATTTAATGGCAAAATGTTGCAACAGCGTGTTTTGATAAAAAGGAAGGCCTCACGAGAATGTCACTATAATTTATCTCAGTTCCACTGAACATTCATCAAATTAACTCTTTAAATCTCAGTCTTTGTTTGCTCCATGCTTTCAGGAGTATTGTCTTCCATGTCCAAAATTGTCTTAAGTTGCATAAATTTTGATATTACTGACCTATTTATTACAACCATTTCAACTTTTTCACAGTGTATTATTATAATAAATTCACCGATTTATAGAAAATAGAAACACAGACAGCAATTTCATCAATCAAATTGATGTTATAATTTGGAATTATAGCCTTAAAATGCCTATATAAGAATTTTATATACCACTCTTGGAAAGGTATTTTTTGGTCTGAATTAGAGCAATCTGATTTGTTACTCAAGTCATAGCATGGTACCAGTTACTGGTACATCAGAGTTTATATAATACATACAGAACATGTGGCCCAAGTATATAATGTTAGGTTTCATTGAAAGAATGACAGTTCAGTTAATTATAGTTTATTAATTTCATACAATTTTTAACAACAACATAACTAATAACTGTATGTAACTTGTAGTTTAGTATATCTAAACATTAGATCTTACTAATTAATTTATCATTATTATTAATACTATCTATAATTTGTTTTTCATGTAGACCATCTCCTGAACCTAATCTAACTCTTGACACTGAAATATCTGATTCAGGTAATTTAATTTTACATTATATTAACTGTTACACACTGTGGTATTAGCTTCTTCACATGACTAACTGATAGTTTTTATATTATCATAGTAAACATGTGAGTAATAAAGGTCCTATAAGACTATTAGTATTATATTAGTAGCAAAACATTATGTGAGTTTTTATATATTACTCATTTGTCTTGACATACCAGGCAGTCCTGTAATCTTTTTAAAGAAAAAATGTTTTTATTTTATTCTGATCTTTATTGTCAAAAAAGAGAGGTGTCCAGTACTACCACATTTTGTCATTGTATTAACTAAGTAGTACCTAAGACTGGATCAATGTCAATATTGAGTATTCTTAAAATTGATACTGGATGTGTTTAATACATGTATGTCTTTAATACTAAGTATTACTGATATATTATGATTGACTCCAACTCAAGAATTGTGCACATTCCTTACTAACTGTAGTACATCATAGAATGATTATTTCATTATTCTAGTGCGTACATATCTCTAAACGCTAGTTTCACTAGATACTTATTTATCCTGGGACAAGTGAGTCTTCGGAGCCCAGTGCATGCCTGTATATCACTATATACTTTAGTACTTAGTACATCCTGGAATGGTTCATTCAAGGGTTCATTTAGAGACCAATGCATATGTATCCCTACATACTATGCTCTTGATACTCAGTACACATCCTTCAATGGTCTTAGTTACTCAGTGCCAGTGTAGATGTGTCCATTAATAACAAGTATCCTTGATTCTTATTATGTCATAGGATAGTTCATTCAAGAGTTCCTTTTGGAATCCATGTCATATATATTCCCTTAATATATACGTATTTCTGAATATGGATTCTTATATTGTCACTAAGATTAGAGTATGATAACTCTAGCATAATAACATTCTCAACAAAACTTGTTTTGCTTCTATTACTCCCTTGTCAATAGTTCTATGACAGCATGTGTACAAATTTACAAATTGTTTTCAGTAATTTTTCTGCCTAACTTACAAGACCGTTAATCAATATACGTCCAGTGGCTTATTATAACACAAATTACTAGTGGCTTTTCTAAAACAATCACAACATTACACCCACTCATTTGATAAAAGTTATTAATATAAACCAAATGCATTTGTCACTTTAATGTAAAACACTATTGTAAACACCATTTTTTATTGTAGCCATATAAATTTATGTCTTATTGTAACCACACCACAACTCTTATCCCTTCCTTTACTCTGTTTATGTACACAAAGAGTTATGTACTTGTACTTCTTAAACTGGACAATAGGAATCTAGCTAGTACTATAGGATTGTATCTGAAATTTAAATATCTAGCTAACAAGTTTAATCAGTATAATGTTGTTATGTAATCCTTCTTACAACTGTATATATAATGAATTTTTTGAAATTTCACATGATAGGTGTTAACAAAATGTTACTGGACAAAGCTATGAATGAGGCTACATAACTGCTAAGTGGACCAAGTTTTCTGTCTCAGGTGCTCCTGAGCTGGCAAGTCATCCTTTTAAAACCTGCTTTATAATGAAGATCCTCCAAATTGTCATAACAGTACTCCTGTAATTTCAGCAAAAGAAGCAAGGATCATATCTGCTACTGTAGGTGATGCTTTTCATGTGGAGAAAAATAGATCATGAGTCTCTAAAAGCAATTATTGCTCAAGGAGTTAAACATAGCATTCGACCTCACAAACAAGAGTCATTACAGGAATCATTTGATCACATAACCAAAGAAACATCAGATAGTGACGACTTTGAATCATCAACCAAAGTACGGACTTCAAACAGTTGATCAGAGCTCTTCTTTTCCTGAACCTACTATAACTCAGGAAATTATTGAGCTCTTACCTCATCACAGAAGTCTGATGAGCTTTATCAATCTCATTGGATATATGGTGTTGATACTGGTGGTCAGGCTGCATTTATAGACATTGCCCCGGCTTTGTTACGATATCACTCTGTCAATATATTCACACACAAACTAACTGAGAGGCTTGATGACAAAGCTAAGTTCTTCTTTAGTATTGAGGAAAGCAAATTGGTGAGCCAGTAGAAAAAACAGATTACAAATTTACAACTTCTTGAATCATCTTTTCGTTCAGTATTGTCAGTAGATTTTCCAGAGTTACCAAACATCCATATCAAAATGTTCAAGAACCCTACTGCATAGTACTAGGAACATTCTTGGATAAAATGTTTGAGTCTGATGAGTCCCTCTCCAAACCAAAAATACTATTCTGTCAACAGTTTTAGAAAAATTTATGGAAGTCACAATTATGTATCATACAGCTGGAAATGAAGTGATTTTTCTCTCTCAACACTACTGCTAGAAATGATTATGAATAAAATTGGCTACTAGGATTCAGAAAAAAATCTGTCAATATTTTATTGAGGCAGAAATTCCTATTAGATGGTTTTTGTTTCAACTTGAGCTAGATCAGTTTCATAAATCATCTAAATCTAGCATTGTAAGTATGTCTAAGTGTTTAGAGATTGGTATGACTTGCAAATGAACCCTAAAGAAGTCCATGCAGCATTGTTATACTTATCATGACCTTACCATATTTCTATACTTCCCTAAAGTCTTACCTAAGAGTAGCATTTCTTCATCCTCAACCACTATTTCAGAGGCTGTCTGATTTAATCAGTATCTCCTTTGCTGATGCGTTGATCATTTGGAAGAAAGAGTATCTCTCTATTAATCCTGCTGCTTATAGAGAACTAAAAGATGAAGGAACATTTAGAGAAGATTTGTTGACATCACCTAATTCACATTTATCACAAAGATTCTCTCCTGAGTTTACAGCACAAGATTTTTTTAAAATTAATGAAAAGTTTATATATTTTGGCTTCTTTACCAACAATAAGTATCTTCTTCCTTCAGTCCTTTCTGTCCAAGAAGACACTAAATCTATCAAAGCTCAATGTAGTAAAGATATTGACCCACTTATTCTTACATGGGATGAAAGCCACTTCCTCAAGGTGTCTTTCCTGCATTAGTTGCATACCTTCTACACAACAAAGGCTCATTCAACTTCAACCTTCCCCCTTCAAAAGACCATCCACGTTATCGTAATGCAATGACATTAAGTTTTGATGATGGCTACATTCTTTTAGTTGATTCAATTACCTATATGGAAGTATTTTATTGTGGCCCATTAAACAAAATGTCATGCCATACGTGAAGAAATTCTTATTGGCATTCCTTAGTGTTATTGACAAGTTTCATTATATGACTACCATAAAAATTCCTGTTGAGCGCTTTTACTGTCTCAAATGCCCAAACAAAACTCAACGACATTTCTGTCGTCCTGATAAAGATTTGAAACACCTTATTTGTTGTAACAGTCCTTACAGATCTTATGTTGATGAACGTCAAAGGCACTGGTTTTCACCAGATAGTAAGTTTAACATATGGAAATATGCATGATTGATTTATTAAAATGCAGTTATTGTATTGATGGTGTAAATGTATATAATATTAATTTTTAGTTTACTAGAAAGAACATGCAAATCTACATGAGGAATATATAATTGTACAGAAAGTTTTTATTTGGTACAATACACAATATTTATTGTAATTTATACCATTTTATATTATCAACTTATTTAGAGAGAGACAACTAAGAAAGGCACATCTACTTCACTGGATGAGCTCTTAGCTAAGCAACCTCCAATTCTAGAAATAGCTACACATGCTAGAACAGCACAATGGAATCATTTGGGTGTGATACTAGATCTGATGATGTGGGTCTAGCGGGATGTCATGACTGATATCAACATGTATCAATTATGGATACAGGAAAAAGCTGAAAAAAAGCAACAAGAGCAATTTATTAGATGCTTTAAGAGACTATTGGACAGAATAATGTAGCATATCTATATGAAGAATATGTGAAATCATTGACAGTAGTGATAGTAATTATTGTAATTACATATACAGTAGTGACATTGATACATAGTTATTGTGTGAATATTATAATATGTAGAATTTTCTTATTATTTATATATGTATATTTTTAATACATTGATATGGTAAAGTCAATTGTTCTTACATTATGTATGTGAACACAACAGAAAAGAACCTATAGCCTATAGACAAAGCTTCATTGTTCATCAAATTAAAGAACTATATTCTTATCTGCAAGCATGTACATTTGTATGATGACGTTAACTTGATGATATATATGATATTGATGATAGTGCTGCTATGATTTGTCTATCATAGCAGCACTATAAACATGTACATGTAATTGAGTATATCAGACCATGTTGTTTTCTCTTTTGTTATGCATAATATAATCTAATGAACATCATCACCTTTCAACAGTTTTGCAAAATGCAAGTGTTAAAAGAAACTGTAGGACTTCCTAACTTCATTAATACATTAGTTTAGAAGCAACTTTGGAGTTTTAATATCCAAGTAGATATACATTAACTTGTCCAATATTTAAAATAACAAATTTTGCAATAAATAACCACAGTTTTATTATACTACCAATAGCTATTGTATATTAGGTTAATTGTCTCTGGCTTTTATCAAGTAGTATCTTTATTAATATAGGTGGACCAAAAACGAGTATACCAAATATGTACAGTTTTGAGGTGCTACTACAATGCAAGAGGATATACATGTAGGAGACAATTGTAAGTATAATCCACATTATTTTTAGAATCATAATTTTTAAAAATGTATTTTTTAAAAGCTTAATTATATGTGACCTGATTTGCAGTAAGGGACCACTTCTGTCAAAATAATTGTTATGTGAATTTATGAAAAAAGGATGAACTGCTAAAACATCTCAAAAAACAGCTTGCTTACATAGATCAGTTTCCATGAATAGTTATACTTATATAGCCAGCTATATGTATAAAAAATGTTTTAGCGATTTTTATTTGTCCTTTTTCATAAATCATGTCACAAATGCTTTGACAGAAGTGGTCCCGTTATTACAATCAGGTCACATTTTAAGTATGCATGAGTATTATGGCAAGGAGTGTATTTATTGATTGCTACAGTCCAGAGGAAACATCAATTCTAGATCTGAGATTATAGATCAGATATTCTAAAACTAGCTTTGACTATAATATCAGGAACTTTAATATTATGCCTATGGTAAAACCACAAGGCCTATTTTATTATTAATTTAATAGGTAAGCAGCAGAACAGATGAAGCTTAAGCCTAGGTCCACAAGACCTTATTCCAACCATTCAAAGGCTGTAACTCTAATGGATATGGTGAGGAACAGACTAGAAGAAGACATCAAGAAAAGATCAATATAGCAAATCTTCATCAAGAAGCACTTAAGATTATTATTGGAGAGAAAGAGGACTAAAGATAGTATGCTAAAGTACTAGTCTTATTATTTATTTATTTCCATAGGAAAGCAGTGGAAACAGAAGAAACTAATAAGACCAGAAGAATTTATTCCAAACATTCAGAGTCTGATAGATACTTATCATCTATCACCTGAAAGTGACTTTAGATTCATATGATGAATCAAGTAGATGTGACAAAGAACCACTAAAGGCAAGTCTTACCAAGAAGAGAAAAGGACATTAGAGAGGATGAAATCTCAAAGACAACCAAAAAGAAACAAAAGGGTTAATTTGATTATTAATGTGTACTTCATTTTATATGTAGAGTAACACTATTAATATTTGGACACCATGTATATTCAGATCAGATGTCTTCCCCTCGCAGTAGAAAAGAGAAGCAGTGAAACTTGCTGCATATATATAAATGTAGGTCATAATAGATAATAAAAAACTAGATGTGGAGAGCTGCCATTTTCAACTTTGCTCTTAGCCACAACAATCAAACCATGCAGAATTTTGGACCCATCTTATATTCCAAGTCAGACACTGGCTACTACTCACCTATTAAAGGAAGATGATATTTAGTATTTTCATTGCTCTATGCAGGTATTTACTCCAACATATGATACACCACATACCTCATCTTTCTAAGCATCTACTGTTGTACAGGAAACTTCAAAATGCACCCCCAACGCTAAAATCGGATGCACTCATTTAATCGTTTTTCGCAGGATAATACTCACAAAAACTACTCTAACTGACATTGATCACCAATAAAAATAAAGTCAGATGACTTTTTTTCTATGTGAAACTGCAACACAATACAATGCAGCCAGACTTCACACTTTGAATACGAGATCCAAGACCTTGCCTTGGGGATGTGAACATTGTCCATCTTGACGTCCAAAATCTTTTTAAAAATTTAAGGTTATTGCTAGAATTGCTTGCATATACATGTACCTTGTCCTCCATTTCCAGTATGATCAGAACCTCTAGCACAAATTTCACAGTTGACCTCCACCTCTAGTATGATTCTTCAGAATTGACTCTACCTCTAGTAAAAATTGACTCTAAAAATTGGCAAACCAAAATTACAATTCTTGTTCTAATGTATCTTGCTCTGTAGAAACTCACGATCAGAATTGACTCCACCTCTCGTATGACATTTAGAATTGACTCCACTTCTAGTAGGAATTGACTCTAAAATTGTGCAAACCAAAATTAATACAATGTTTTGTTCTAATATACCTTGTTCTATAGACACTCAATTTGCAGTATATATCAGAATTGACTTCACCTCTTGTACGAATCGACTCTAAATTGAGCAACTAAAATTACTACAATGCTTGTGCTAAATGTACCTTACTCTGTAGAAACTCCATCTGCAGTATGATCAGAATTTTTCACCTCTAGTATGACCTTCAGAATTGACTCCACCTCTAGCACAAACTTTAAAATTGGACTCCACCTCTAGTACAACCTTTAGAATTGACTCCACCTCTAGTACCAAATTGACTCTAAATTGGGCAAACCACAATTATACAAAATGCTGGTTCTAAATGTACCTTGCTCTGTAGAAACTCCATTTGGCAGTATGATCAGAATTTATTCCACCCTCTAGCACAACCTTCAGAATTGACTCCAGCTCTAATACGAACTTCAGAATTGACTCCACCTCTAGTATGACCTTTAGAATTGACTCCATCTCTAGTATGTACTATCTGACTCTAAAATTGAGCAAAACCAAAATTACTACAATGTTTGTTCTAATGTACCTTTTTCTGTAGACACTCCATTTTCCAGTATGATAAGAATTGACTCACCTCTAGTACACAATCCTCAGAATTGATTCCACCTCTAGTATGATCTTTCAAATTGGACTCCACCTCTAGTATTAATTGACTCTAAAATTAAGCAAACCAAAATTACTCAATGCTTGTTCTAATTGTACGTTCTCGCTTAGTCACTCCATTTGCAGTATGATCTAATTGACTCCAACCTCTAGTACAAACTTGCTACTGTTGTTTCCAATAACTATGATTTAATACTGTATAATTATACATACCTTGCATGTTCATTGACGACCCATCACAGTAGCTTTGGAAAATGTAGGGTCCTAAAAGTGACAATACAATATGGTTATTGTTATTTTTGAATTTACTTGTCTCTTTGGCCTTCTTCAATTCCTTATGTTTCTCTAACTCCTCATTCTTCTTGTTTATCTTTCTTCTGCATTTCTTTCTCCTCTCGTTCGGATCCTTTCGTAATTTTCCTTTGTGTTAAGTAATTTCAGCTTTTTTCTTTTTGTTTTTTATTGAGTGTCCTGATGACACGTCGCTTGTCATAATATTCGGATACATTTATGGTTTATTTTACACTAGGCAGATCTAAGGCCTTGGATACAACGATTGCTGGAGCGAGCTTACCACACTTCCTTACCAAATGAAACCAAAATTGTTCTCCCTCTTTTGATATTGTTTCTTCTTTGTGTCTTGTAAC
>NW_024534618.1:0-19262 GCF_016097555.1 Gigantopelta aegis
TTCAAAAGGTGGACATTGTAGTTTATATATATAATATATATATATATATATACAGTAAACTCTCTATATGTCAAACTCCGTTTTCTCAAACGTGACGCTATCTCAAAGCAAGAAGTGGGTCCGAACCGTTTCTCTATATAAACATGTAAGAGTTGTATGTTTATCTCAAACTTTGACATAAATATGCACATGTTATGTCAAAAGACTTATGTGGTCCCATATGACATATTTACTATATATTTTGTATATTTTTGTCGAAGTTGAAAACGTATTTCCCATAAATTAAAATAATAATTATTTAATAAAATTATTTCGATAAATGCAGTAAACCAAGCCAAGGGCCTCCTTTTAATGTATTATGTTTGTGTTCGATCATTAGAGGCCAGTGGATTAACTTGTTGTTATTGTCAAGTATGCCTAATTAGTATTTATTTAATCCGGTCGCTTAAAAGTGATGATCTATGAAACCGCGGCAGTTATCAAAAGCGGGTAACAATAAAAGTGGGATTGGGTATATAAACGATATTGGATTAGGTGTTCTTACCACACTACTTGGTACGCGATGAAGCAGGACCTATGTTCGTGCTCTCTGCAGTTGCCCCCCCCCCCCCCCCCTGGGGGCACTGATTACTAGTTATGGTGTGCTTCTGGAGTACCGCGTCGCGTACACCGGGTCACGGGCAACCGTGACTTTGGTGTACGGCGACGCGCAACCACAGAGGAAGAGAAGAACGAGACGGAGGAAGAGGAGAAACCCGCAGGGAGCGGTTCAGGGGGGGCCAAACCCGGTAGCTCAACTACCGGCAGCGGCTTCTTCTGCGTCGCCGCGCCCTGCGGTTTCGCCCAGGAAGAGGAAGGAAGAGACCGTGGTCCCAACCTGCCCTACTTCACAGACGGCCCCAGTGGAGGAGACCTGCACAGAAATCTGCAAAACTCCGACCCGGCGGCCCACTTCATCTTGGGCCTCTCTTGCGTCCAGTCACACGTCGCCAACTTTACCGGTGACAGCGACTGAGACGCAGGACCGTCAAGGCGCCGTTGGAAAGCGGAAAGCCGAAGCGCCGATTGCGGTTACTAACATCAGGACACCGCCGAACCAACCACAGCCACCACCCGAAGGTGCAGAGTCCGGAGACACCATGGACCTCTGGACTCTGCACGGGAAGCTGAATCGGCGCTACCTTAACTGCTTTGTCGGGAACATCTCAGACACCAGGAAGCTTCCCACGGTCCCGCGTTGCAGGAACTTTGAGGACATGCCCGACGGACGGGGGGAGTACGAGCTGCACCCAGTGACGTTCAAGGACGGGAAAAAAGCTGTGTGTGCAACATACCGTCTGGACAACCGCTACAGCCAGGCTCTACTGTTCGCAGAAATGGACAACATTTCGATCCATCGACTGATGAAGAAGGTGTTCAGCGAGCAGTATCCTCTTATCACCAGACTGTTAGCGAAGCCAGACATCCACCAGCTGATCCCCAACTTGGATACGAGGGTGTGGCTCTCCTCCCCCTAGTCAACCTTATCTAGGACAGGTAACCTCCTTTTTTTGGGCTTAGTTGGACTTTAAAAAACTTGCGGTCGTGGTTCTAAATTCCTATGTTTATTTTTTTATAAATAGTCCAACGCACTTTACTTTGGCGCCCGTTCAATTGCTCAAATCACCTTAAAAACTTTCAGGCCGAGCAGTCAAAACTACTTTTGGGTGTAATTTTAAAGTCCGGACATGGCTGGATTAGGTATTCTCATTTTTAACTTAGGCAGAAGACAGGTCTCACCAAGGAATCGAAATTCAGCCAATCACAGCACGGCCTCACTTGGTGTCTGCTATTTGGTCCGCGCTTTCGCTGGACGTTACTAACTGGCTATTTTCCAAATTCTGCACATTCAAACTCAATCCCCCCCCCCCCCCCCTGCCCCGGAGTTAGTCACTGGCGAAGTCAGAGATTAAATCCGAGGTGGGCGTGCCTGAACCTCTGTGGATATAGGCACGTAAATACTAGTGTCACGGTCAGGGTGTTCTTACTATGAGTGGTTTTAACTTGTTATTTTAAGTCCAAATTTTTAAATAAAAATATGAGTGTACACTTATTATGCATTCATCTTGCAATATGTCAGAGAACGAACGCTGCGAGCAACCAGTGAAGGACCCAGTCTGAGCAATGAGGGGTTAGCTGAATCCAGTGTTTTAACTCTAACACACAAGAGAACGTTAACAGTACACACTCCGAGCTATGCCTTCGATGAGGAAAGACGTGTCGCTCTGCTCTCTCGAGTTGCCCCCCCACCTGGGGGGACTTATTGCAAGCTACGGCTCTTTGTTAGAGTACCGCGTCGCTTACATTGGCTCACGGGCAACCGTGACTTTGGTGTATGGCGACGCGGTAACGAACACGACGAAGAGGAAGGGAAGAGGAAGGAGGAAGAGGAAACCTGCACCAGGGACGGCTCAGGGGGGACCTAAACTGGCGGCTCAACCGCCAGCGGCGGTCCTGTCTGCGTCGCCGCCCCCACCCCCAGAACCCGATCAACCAGTGCCAGCCGACGCACATACCTCTGAACAGACTGAGCCAGCGGACCAGTCGACGCCGCTGTTGGACACAGCGATCTGCGAAACTCCACGGCGTGCGTCTCCCGTTCCAACCCCTTCGAGGCGATCGGCGTCGAGTCCCCCACCCCCGGGGGCTCCGCCAAGACCCCTATGGATGGCGCTGCTGCGAAGCGGAAGGCCGTCACCCCACTGAGTAGTGACCAGCCAGCCAAGGCCCGGCCTTCCGCGACCGCCCGGGGCAGGGACGCCGCCTGGAGCCTAGCCATCTCCAAGATCAAGGGCCAGTACGCTCGATACTTGTTCGGGGACACCTCGGACACCAGCTCACTGCCGGGAGGCATTCTTGAGGGCAACTTTAGAAGTTTCCTGACGGAGTTGAGTGTGCCATCCACGCCATGGAACTACGAGACGGGAAGTTTGGACTTGTGGTGACGTTGCGCCGAGATGATCTCTACAGACAGGGAATACTCTTCGAAGACATGGACAACTACACCATCCACAGAGTACTGAAGATCATCGCCGGTGCCCATTACGTCGAGCTAGCTAAGACCTTGCTAGCCCACCGTTGGAGGAAACTGGTGCCACAGTTCAACGCCAAGCACTTCATCTCGTCCCCGTAGTCGCCAACCGTTCCTAGGGCTTAGTTGGACTTTAATTGTGTTTTTTTTTTGTTTTTGGTAAACAGTCCGACGCACTTTATTTTGGCAGCCCGTCTAAATTGCTCAAATCACCTTAAAACCCTTTCGGTCGAGCAGTCTAATTTTGTTCTTTGGACTTAAATTTTTGTCCAGACATGAGTTGTATGAATGAGCTCATTTTGGCTTTAGGTCGTTGACCTAACTACTAAATTCGTATTCCAAATTCCGCCCACCTTAAACTCACACACACCCCCCCCCCCCCCCCCCCCGGACCGGACCATTTAGATCGGACTTTAAACTTTTAGACCTCCGTTCAAAATTATATGTCGAAATTATTCTCTTTTTTTTAAATATTATTAAATAGTCCGATCCTCTCTTCTTTCTCTTATTTATTTTTGGACTGTCCATCTAAAATGCTCCAAATTATATAAATATTCGGCCGAGCAATCAATTCTTTTTATTTTTGGCTTGTAACTTTTTATTTATTATTATTTTTTTAATTCTATTAACTTTTTTACTAATAGCTATTTTCAAAATTCTGCCCATTTTCAACTCTATCCTCCCCTCATCCCGAGTCAGGCCACCGATCTTATCGGAGGTCGGACTCTGGATGGGCGTGTTCGAAACCCTAGTGGTAGATGGACACGTTAAATTGTTATCTATCTATCTATTTAACAGTACATTCTTTTGAGAAGAAACATGAGGCAATCAAGGCAATTGAACATGGGACAAAACCTAAGATCCAAAGTGCATAGATGTTTAGTTATCTCAAATGTAACGATATCTCAAACTAACCGACTGGCACCAGCAAATCTGACATATATATATATATATATATATATATACCATATATATATATATACATATATATATATATACATATATATATATATACATATATATATATATATATATATATATATATATATCTACATGTATACATCTATATACATGTATATATATACATGTATACATCTATATACATGTATACATCTATATACATGTATATATCTATATACATGTATATATATATATATATATATCTATATCTATATACATGTATATATATATATATATATATATATATATATATATATATATATATATATATATATATATATATATATATATATATATGGATTAGAGCAGATAATTAACAAATATATATACAAAACTGGAGTTTTTACTTGGTCCCAAGGTTGTCCGGTTTTGAGGAGTTTTACTGTGTATATATATATAGATAGATACACACATATATATATATATATATATATATATATATATATATATATATATATATATATATATATATATATATATATATATATATATATGTATAGATATAGATATAGATATAGATAGATAGATATATAGATACACACATATATACATGTGCGTATATATTAAACTATTTGTGTTTTGTTATATTTATATAAACTGGAACACCTCCTGTATGTCTGTCTTCAGGTGTTTACTTGCCCGTACTTGCGATAGACAAACTATTTCAAGTAAGTGAATTATTGTAGCGGGTTATTTATTATAATTGTTATATTTATGACATTATCATACAGTCCTGTTACAACTGTTATATTTATTAACACTTAAGACATGGTGCAATATATTGTTTCTTAACAGTATTTTTAATACTTCTTACATTCCCTGGACAATAGAACAGACATATGTACCAGAGAACAGACATATGTACAACGGAACAGACATGTACAACAGGACAGACATAATTATGTACAACAGAACAGACATATGTACAACAGAACAGACATGTACAACAGAACAGATTGATATACAACTTGATAGACTGACATACAACAGGGCGGACAGATGTACAACTTGATAGACTGACATACAACAGGGCGGACAGATGTACAACTTGATAGACTGACATACAACAGAACAGATTGATGTACAACTTGATAGACTGACATACAACATGGCGGACAGATGTACAACTTGATAGACTGACATACAACAGGGCAGACAGATGTACAACTTGATAGACTGACATACAACAGGGCGGACAGATGTACAACTTGATAGACTGACATACAACAGGACAGACAGATGTACAACTTGATAGACTGACATACAATAGGACAGACAGATGTACAACTTGATAGACTGACATACAACATGGCGGACAGATGTACAACTTGATAGACTGACATACAACAGAACAGATTGATGTACAACTTGATAGACTGACATACAACATGGCGGACAGATGTACAACTTGATAGACTGACATACAACAGGGCAGATTGATGTAAAACTTGATAGACTGACATACAACATGGCGGACAGATGTACAACTTGATAGACTGACATACAACAGGGCAGACAGATGTACAACTTGATAGACTGACATACAACAGGGCGGACAGATGTACAACTTGATAGACTGACATACAACAGAACAGACAGATGTACAACTTGATAGACTAACATACAACAGGACAGACAGATGTACAACTTGATAGACTGACATACAATAGGACAGACAGATGTACAACTTGATAGACTGACATACAACAGAAGAGACAGATGTACAACTTGATAGACTGACATACAACAGAAGAGACAGATGTACAACTTGATAGACTGACATACAACAGGACGGATTGATGTACAACTTGATAGACTAACATACAACAGAACAGACAGATGTACAACTTGATAGAGTGACATACAACAGGACAGACAGATGTACAACTTGATAGACTGACATACAACAGGACATACAGATATACAACTTGATAGACTGACATACAACAGAAGAGACAGATGTACAACTTGATAGACTGACATACAACAGAAGAGACAGATGTACAACTTGATAGACTGACATACAACAGGACGGATTGATGTACAACTTGATAGACTAACATACAACAGAACAGACAGATGTACAACTTGATAGAGTGACATACAACAGGACAGACAGATGTACAACTTGATAGACTGACATACAACAGGAGATACAGATGTACAACTTGATAGACTGACATACAACAGAAGAGACAGATGTACAACTTGATAGACTGACATACAACAGACGAGACAGATGTACGACCTGATAGACAGAACAGACAGATGTACAACTTGATAGACTGACATACAACACGACGGATTGATGTACAACTTGATAGACTAACATACAACAGAACAGACAGATGTACAACTTGATAGACTGACATACAACAGGGCGGACAGATGTACAACTTGATAGACTGACATACAACAGAACAGACAGATGTACAACTTGATAGACTGACATACAACAGGATAGACAGATGTACAACTTGATAGACTGACATACAAAAGAAGAGTCAGATGTACAACTTGATGTACAACTTGATAGACTGACATACAACAGGGCAGACAGATGTACAACTTGATAGACTGACATACAACAGGGCGGACAGATGTACAACTTGATAGACTGACATACAACAGAACAGACAGATGTACAACTTGATAGACTGACATACAATAGGACAGACAGATGTACAACTTGATAGACTGACATACAACAGAAGAGACAGATGTACAACTTGATAGACTGACATACAACAGGACATACAGATATACAACTTGATAGACTGACATACAACAGAAGAGACAGATGTACAACTTGATAGACTGACATACAACAGAAGAGACAGATGTACAACTTGATAGACTGACATACAACAGGACGGATTGATGTACAACTTGATAGACTAACATACAACAGAACAGACAGATGTACAACTTGATAGAGTGACATACAACAGGACAGACAGATGTACAACTTGATAGACTGACATACAACAGGAGATACAGATGTACAACTTGATAGACTGACATACTACAGAAGAGACAGATGTACAACTTGATAGACTGACATACAACAGAAGAGACAGATGTACAACCTGATAGACAGAACAGACAGATGTACAACTTGATAGACTGACATACAACACGACGGATTGATGTACAACTTGATAGACTAACATACAACAGAACAGACAGATGTACAACTTGATAGACTGGCATACAACAGGACAGACAGATGTACAACTTGATAGAGTGACATACAACAGGACAGACAGATGTACAACTTGATAGACTGACATACAACAGGACAGACAGATGTACAACTTGATAGACTAACATACAACAGGACAGACAGATGTACAACTTGATAGACTGACATACAATAGGACAGACAGATGTACAACTTGATAGACTGACATACAACAGAAGAGACAGATGTACAACTTGATAGACTGACATACAACAGAAGAGACAGATGTACAACTTGATAGACTGACATACAACAGGACGGATTGATGTACAACTTGATAGACTAACATACAACAGAACAGACAGATGTACAACTTGATAGAGTGACATACAACAGGACAGACAGATGTACAACTTGATAGACTGACATACAACAGGACATACAGATATACAACTTGATAGACTGACATACAACAGAAGAGACAGATGTACAACTTGATAGACTGACATACAACAGAAGAGACAGATGTACAACTTGATAGACTGACATACAACAGGACGGATTGATGTACAACTTGATAGACTAACATACAACAGAACAGACAGATGTACAACTTGATAGAGTGACATACAACAGGACAGACAGATGTACAACTTGATAGACTAACATACAACAGGAGATACAGATGTACAACTTGATAGACTGACATACAACAGAAGAGACAGATGTACAACCTGATAGACAGAACAGACAGATGTACAACTTGATAGACTGACATACAACACGACGGATTGATGTACAACTTGATAGACTAACATACAACAGAACAGACAGATGTACAACTTGATAGACTGGCATACAACAGGACAGACAGATGTACAACTTGATAGAGTGACATACAACAGGACAGACAGATGTACAACTTGATAGACTGACATACAACAGGACAGACAGATGTACAACTTGATAGACTGACATACAACAGAAGAGACAGATGTACAACTTGATAGACTGACATACAACAGGACGGATTGATGTACAACTTGATAGACTAACATACAACAGAACAGACAGATGTACAACTTGATAGAGTGACATACAACAGGACAGACAGATGTACAACTTGATAGACTGACATACAACAGGACATACAGATGTACAACTTGATAGACTGACATACAACAGAAGAGACAGATGTACAACTTGATAGACTGACATACAACAGGACGGATTGATGTACAACTTGATAGACTAACATACAACAGAACAGACAGATGTACAACTTGATAGAGTGACATACAACAGGACAGACAGATGTACAACTTGATAGACTGACATACAACAGGAGATACAGATGTACAACTTGACAGACTGACATACAACAGAAGAGACAGATGTACAACTTGATAGACTGACATACAACAGAAGAGACAGATGTACAACCTGATAGACAGAACAGACAGATGTACAACTTGATAGACTGACATACAACACGACGGATTGATGTACAACTTGATAGACTAACATACAACAGAACAGACAGATGTACAACTTGATAGACTGGCATACAACAGGACAGACAGATGTACAACTTGATAGAGTGACATACAACAGGACAGACAGATGTACAACTTGATAGACTGACATACAACAGGACAGACAGATGTACAACTTGATAGACTGACATACAACAGAAGAGACAGATGTACAACTTGATAGACTAACATACAACAGAAGAGACAGATGTGCAACTTGATAGACTGACATACAACAGGACGGATTGATGTACAACTTGATAGACTAACATACAACAGAACAGACAGATGTACAACTTGATAGAGTGACATACAACAGGACAGACAGATGTACAACTTGATAGACTGACATACAACAGGACATACAGATGTACAACTTGATAGACTGACATACAACAGGACAGACAGATGTACAACTTGATAGACTGACATACAACAGAAGAGACAGATGTACAACCTGATAGACAGAACAGACAGATGTACAACTTGATAGACTGACATACAAGAGAACGGATTGATGTACAAGTTGATAGACTGACATACAACAGGACGGATTGATGTACAACTTGATAGACTGACATACAACAGAACAGACAGATGTACAACTTGATAGAGTGACATACAACAGGACAGACATATGTACAACTTGATAGACTGACATACAACAGGACAGACAGATGTACAACTTGATAGACTGACATACAACAGAAGAGACAGATGTACAACTTGATAGACTGACATACAACAGAAGAGACAGATGTACAACCTGATAGACAGATGTACAACTTGATAGACTGACATGCAAGAGAACGGATTGATGTACAACTTGATATACTGACATACAACAGGACGGATTGATGTACAACTTGATAGACTGACATACAACAGAACAGACATATGTACAACTTGATAGACTGACATACCATAGGACAGACAGATGTACAACTTGATAGACTGACATACAACAGGACAGACAGATGTACAACTTGATAGACTGACATACAACAGAAGAGACAGATGTACAACTTGATAGTCTAACATACAACAGAAGAGACAGATGTACAACTTGATAGACTGACATACAACAGGACGGATTGATGTACAACTTGATAGACTAACATACAACAGGACAGACAGATGTACAACTTGATAGATTGACATACAACAGAACAGACATATGTACAACTTGATAGACTGACATACAACAGGACAGACAGATGTACAACTTGATAGACTGACATACAACAGGACAGACAGATGTACAACTTGATAGACTGACATACAACAGGACAGACAGATGTACAACTTGATAGACTGACATACAACAGAAGAGACAGATGTACAACTTGATAGACTGACATACAACAGAAGAGACAGATTATCAACCTGATAGACAGAACAGACAGATGTACAACTTGATAGACTGACATACAACAGAACGGATTAATGTACAACTTAATAGACTGACATACAACAGGACAGACAGATGTACAACTTGATAGACTGACATACAACAGAAGAGACAGATGTACAACTTGATAGACTGACATACAACAGAAGAGACAGATGTACAACCTGATAGACAGAACAGACAGATGTACAACTTGATAGAGTGACATACAACAGGACAGACAGATGTACAACTTGATAGACTGACATACAACAGGACATACAGATGTACAACTAGATAGACTGACATACAACAGAAGAGACAGATGTACAACTTGATAGACTGACATACAACAGGACGGATTGATGTACAACTTGATAGACTAACATACAACAGAACAGACAGATGTACAACTTGATAGAGTGACATACAACAGGACAGACAGATGTACAACTTGATAGACTGACATACAACAGGAGATACAGATGTACAACTTGACAGACTGACATATAACAAAAGAGACAGATGTACAACTTGATAGACTGACATACAACAGAAGAGACAGATGTACAACCTGATAGACAGAACAGACAGATGTACAACTTGATAGACTGACATACAACACGACGGATTGATGTACAACTTGATAGACTAACATACAACAGAACAGACAGATGTACAACTTGATAGACTGGCATACAACAGGACAGACAGATGTACAACTTGATAGAGTGACATACAACAGGACAGACAGATGTACAACTTGATAGACTGACATACAACAGGACAGACAGATGTACAACTTGATAGACTGACATACAACAGAAGAGACAGATGTGCAACTTGATAGACTGACATACAACAGGACGGATTGATGTACAACTTGATAGACTAACATACAACAGAACAGACAGATGTACAACTTGATAGAGTGACATACAACAGGACAGACAGATGTACAACTTGATAGACTGACATACAACAGGACATACAGATGTACAACTTGATAGACTGACATACAACAGGACAGACAGATGTACAACTTGATAGACTGACATACAACAGAAGAGACAGATGTACAACCTGATAGACAGAACAGACAGATGTACAACTTGATAGACTGACATACAAGAGAACGGATTGATGTACAAGTTGATAGACTGACATACAACAGGACGGATTGATGTACAACTTGATAGACTGACATACAACAGAACAGACAGATGTACAACTTGATAGAGTGACATACAACAGGACAGACATATGTACAACTTGATAGACTGACATACAACAGGACAGACAGATGTACAACTTGATAGACTGACATACAACAGAAGAGACAGATGTACAACTTGATAGACTGACATACAACAGGACGGATTGATGTACAACTTGATAGACTAACATACAACAGGACAGACAGATGTACAACTTGATAGATTGACATACAACAGAACAGACATATGTACAACTTGATAGACTGACATACAACAGGACAGACAGATGTACAACTTGATAGACTGACATACAACAGGACAGACAGATGTACAACTTGATAGACTGACATACAACAGAAGAGACAGATTATCAACCTGATAGACAGAACAGACAGATGTACAACTTGATAGACTGACATACAACAGAACCGATTAATGTACAACTTAATAGACTGACATACAACAGGACAGACAGATGTACAACTTGATAGACTGACATACAACAGAAGAGACAGATGTACAACTTGATAGACTGACATACAACAGAAGAGACAGATGTACAACCTGATAGACAGAACAGACAGATATACAACTTGATAGACTGACATACAACAGGACGGATTGATGTACAACTTGATAGACTAACATACAACAGAACAGACAGATGTACAACTTGATAGACTGACATACAACAGGACAGACATATGTACAACTTGATAGACTGACATACAACAGAAGAGACAGATGTACAACTTGATAGACTGACATACAACAGGACGGATTGATGTACAACTTGATAGACTAACATACAACAGAACAGACAGATGTACAACTTGATAGAGTGACATACAACAGGACAGACAGATGTACAACTTGATAGACTGACATACAACAGGAGATACAGTTGTACAACTTGACAGACTGACATATAACAGAAGAGACAGATGTACAACTTGATAGACTGACGTACAACAGAAGAGACAGATGTACAACCTGATAGACAGAACAGACAGATGTACAACTTGATAGACTGACATACAAGACGACGGATTGATGTACAACTTGATAGACTAACATACAACAGAACAGACAGATGTACAACTTGATAGACTGGCATACAACAGGACAGACAGATGTACAACTTGATAGAGTGACATACAACAGGACAGACAGATGTACAACTTGATAGACTGACATACAACAGGACAGACAGATGTACAACTTGATAGACTGACATACAACAGAAGAGACAGATGTACAACTTGATAGACTAACATACAACAGAAGAGACAGATGTACAACTTGATAGACTGACATACAACAGGACGGATTGATGTACAACTTGATAGACTAACATACAACAGAACAGACAGATGTACAACTTGATAGAGTGACATACAACAGGACAGACAGATGTACAACTTGATAGACTGACATACAACAGGACATACAGATGTACAACTTGATAGACTGACATACAACAGGACAGACAGATGTACAACTTGATAGACTGACATACAACAGAAGAGACAGATGTACATCCTGATAGACAGAACAGACAGATGTACAACTTGATAGACTGACATACAAGAGAACGGATTGATGTACAAGTTGATAGAATGACATACAACAGGACGGATTGATGTACAACTTGATAGACTGACATACAACAGAACAGACAGATGTACAACTTGATAGAGTGACATACAACAGGACAGACATATGTACAACTTGATAGACTGACACACAACAGGGCAGACAGATGTACAACTTGATAGACTGACATACAACAGAAGAGACAGATGTACAACTTGATAGACTGACATACAACAGAAGAGACAGATGTACAACCTGATAGACAGATGTACAACTTGATAGACTGACATGCAAGAGAACGGATTGATGTACAACTTGATATACTGACATACAACAGGACGGATTGATGTATAACTTGATAGACTGACATACAACAGAACAGACATATGTACAACTTGATAGACTGACATACAACAGGACAGACAGATGTACAACTTGATAGACTGACATACAACAGGACAGACAGATGTACAACTTGATAGACTGACATACAACAGAAGAGACAGATGTACAACTTGATAGTCTAACATACAACAGGACAGACAGATGTACAACTTGATAGACTGACATACAACAGAACAGACAGATGTACAACTTGATAGTCTAACATACAACAGAAGAGACAGATGTACAACTTGATAGACTGACATACAACAGGACAGACAGATGTACAACTTGATAGACTGACATACAACAGGACAGACAGATGTACAACTTGATAGACTGACATACAACAGAAGAGACAGATGTACAACTTGATAGACTGACATACAACAGAACGGATTAATGTACAACTTAATAGACTGACATACAACAGGACAGACAGATGTACAACTTGATAGACTGACATACAACAGAAGAGACAGATGTACAACTTGATAGACTGACATACAACAGAAGAGACAGATGTACAACCTGATAGACAGAACAGACAGATGTACAACTTGATAGACTGACATACAACAGGACGGATTGATGTACAACTCGATAGACTGACATACAACAGAACAGACAGATGTACAACTTGATAGACTGACATACAACAGAACAGACAGATGTACAACTTGATAGACGGAACAGACAGATGTACAACTTGATAGTCAGAACAGACGGATGTACAACTAAATAGACTGACATAAAACAGGACATATTGATGTACAACTTGATAGACTGACATAAAACAGAACAGACAGATGTACAACTTGATAGACTGACATACAACAGGACATAAAATAATGTGTATTATTTGTACTTAGCACTGACGGAATCGAGGGGTGTACTCTCCCCTTTTTATTTTGATGTTCAATAGTAACAAATAATACAAAGCATTCACAAACAATTGCTATCTGCCATTGCCTTATTCAGTAATTAAACATTAAGGGCTGAATTTATGAAGTGTGTGCTTCTTAAACGCAGTCATTTAGATATTGTAAGAATATGCGGTTATGGCCGTTTTCATGTGCTTGGTGTTTGGAGCGGTGCCGGAGCGGAATGTGGCAATCGGACGCAGTGAACGGGCTGTTGATAGCGTAGACATCAGTTTTGTTGCCATGGGCGTACGACCCGGTGGGGGGGGGGGGGGGGGGGGGGGGGGGGGGGGGGGGGGGGGGGGGGGGGGGGGGGGGGGGGGGGGGCAGGAGGGGGGCAATTGCCCCCCCCCCCCCCCAAATTCGGGCAAAACAGTGGGAAAAATTCGGGCAGTTTTTATCTGGGTAAAATTTCGGGCAAATCAACCCCTCCAGCCCCCCTAAATCAAAGAGTCCCCATACGCCCATGTTTGTTGCATCCTTTTCCCGCGTCCCTCGCTCATATAGCACTAAAAACCGCGCACTTCAAATATGGTAAGACTTAAAACACACTTTGTGAGTTGGGCCTACATGTGTTTTAGAAGTCGACAAAACGACCGTGAAATGTCATTAACTTTAGGAAAGTAGACATTGGGAGGAGGGGGGGGGGGGGGGGGGGGGGGGCTGACTGAGATCGAGGGCGCAAAGCTGTTATGACCCCATATATATATACACTCTCTCTCTCTCTCTCTCTCTCTCTCTCTCTCTCTCTCTCTCTCTCTCTCTCTCTCTCTCTCTCTCTCTCTCTCTGTCTCTCTCTCTGACTTAAAGCCGCACACCCTTGTTCCATCCAGCGAAAATAAATTATAATTTGGTTAATCTACAAACCTGTAACACACTTAGATCACGTTTTTATCAAATGGAGTGAAAAAGCAGGTTTTATATCGATAAATACCATGGGAATCCCCATGTCCCAATTGCTTGAAATAATTTTGAAAGTTAGTATTCTGATGTCACCGGTAGATGTCGCTCGAAGCACAACAATGCCTACGTCACGACAAATTTCACAGACTTGGGGTGCGTTCGTTTCACCTCTCCTGGACATGTTCCAACTGTTCTGTCCTGGTTGTATCCTCTCTCCAGATATCGTAAGACTTAGCAAAATTATTGGTTTTAAGGGTTTGTAACGTTTTGTATTGAGACACTTACTTGTCTGAACTTTATTGTTACTGAAAATGTTCACGAACTGTGAAGAAAAATCTCACAAATGAACAACAACAATTCGGATGTTGATTGCGCGAACCGTGCACGAGAAAACAAACCGAACCAAAATGATAACGGTCACGTGATATACCAACGTCTGTGACATTGAAATGGAAATATCCCCTCTAAAAATAGATTGGACCTCGCTTGCTTAACGGTTTTTTCTCGAAAACACGTCTTGTGAAAAAATGCAAAAAATGCATTTCGTGGTTTTACAAACATCAGGATTACCTAAAAGCACTTCAGGTGAATGGAAATGTGTATTCTAAATAATAAAATGTAAGTAAAGTGCAATTTTATTTGTGAAAAATGGGGTTTAATAGCGAAAAACAACGCCGTAATGGTTAACAAATAGCCGTAACTAGGGTGTGTCTCTTTAAGATTTACTACCAATATTTTTTATTCAGAATTTTTTTTTTTTTTTTTTTTTTTTTTTTTTGGGGGGGGGGGGGGGTTAGAGCCCCCAGCCCCCTGCTCCGCCATGCTTGCCTTTCCAAATTTCTTTGAATGGGTTACAGAAAATTGGTCAAATGTTGTTTGCTCAGTTTATAAATTAATATTCTTAGTAATCTATTAGCGATATTGTGGGTAATTGGTGTGTACATTTTAAAACGGCATTATTATTATTTTATCATACTTTTATTATATATACATAATTTTGATGATTTTATACTGTTAACCAACAATATTAACCTAGGAATCTCGGGCGCTTCGCGACCTCGGGCCCCCCCCCCCCCCCCCCCCCCCCTATTTAAAAATCCTGGATCCGCGCCTGAAATGTGTGTACTCCGGCCAGGTTTAGAGGGTGTGTTTGTTTAAACCAATATCCTGGGAGAAAGCTGGACAACAGGGGTTGTCCTTTTCGGGGTATGTTTCCCCAGGCAGGCAAAGGTACATAAAAAATTCATGGGCCTGCTGATATTAATAAACATGTTATAGCCTCTATTAGAAATTCGAAAACAAAATAGGCAGAGTTACGTCCCCTAACCACTATCTACTTCTGACGCGTTCCGGGAAGCGGAAGTTGAATCGATATTCAACGTTCAACATTCAATATTGAATATTGCTCTGACAGAACAACATTCAACATTCAGTATATTGTTTTTGAAAGATACAATTAAAACAACCAATTTAGGATGATTTAGGAATAAACGATAATATGGGATGGCTCGGAAATAAAGCAAAGTGCTAATCCACGCAAAAATTTACTAAAGGTCGTAATTCGAAGATCATCTCAATATTCAGATTAGACCCACAATTCTGAAACTAAACATAGAATGTTTAGCATATGATAAACGAATGTTCAGTAGCGCACATCCAACCCATATATAACAAACACGGGGTGGCTCAGGGGCAACTTGCCAAGTAACGCCCCATCACTATATATGATACACAGTGTAAAATCAAGCTAACAACAATTTTGAAACTAAACATACAATGGTTATCATATGTTACACAAGTGTTCAGCAGTGCACATTCAACCCATATATAACAAACACAGGGTGGCTCAGGGGCAACTTTCATGGTAACGCCCCACCCATATATATGGTACACAGTATAACTACACCATACTCGTTTGCAGTCAAGCAGGTCTGAAACCGAACATAGAAAGTTTATGAAATTCTACAAATCCATCCTATAATGCATGCTATTTGGTAATGTGTAGAGTCTACGGTGGCTCAAGACTCTTATCTGGACGTGACGCCCCGTTAAAGGTCCAAATTCGGAGATCAGCTCAATATTCAGTTTAGACCCACAATTCTCAAACTAAACATAGAATTTAACCTTTTGAAAAACAAGTGTTTAGCAGTGCACATTCAACCCATATATAAGAAAAACGGGGTGGCTCAGGGGCAACTTCCCAAATAACGCCCCATCACTGTATATGGAACACAGTGTAAAATCAAGCTACCCACAATTCTGAAACTAAACATAAAATGTTTATCATATGACAAACAAGTGTTCAGCAGTGCACATTCAACCCATATATAACAAACACGGGGTGGCTCAGGGGCAACTTTCAAGGTAACGCCGCACCCATATATATGGTACACAGTATAACTACGCCATACTCGTTTGCAGTCAGGCAGCTCTGAAACTGAACATAGAAAGTTTATGAAATTCTACAAATCCATCCTATAATGCATGCTATTTGGTAATGTGAAGAGTCTACGGTGGCTCAAGACTCTATCTGGACGTGACGCCCCGTTAAAGGTCCAAATTCGGATATCAGCTCAATATTCAGTTTAGACCCACAATTCTGAAACTAAACATAGAATATTTATCATATGAAAAACAAGTGTTCAGCAAAGCACATTCAACCCATATATAACAAACACGGGGTGGCGCAGGGGCAATTTCCCAAGTAACGCCCCATCACTATATATTGTACACAGTAAAATCAAGCTACCCACAATTCTGAAACTAAACATAGAATGTTTATCATATGATAAACAAGTGTTCAGCAGTGCACATCCAACCCATATATAAGAAATACTGGGTGTCTGAGGGGCAACTTTCGAGGTAACGCCCCATCCATATATATGGTACACAGTATAACTACACCATACTTGTTTGCAGTCACGCAGCTCTGAAACTGAACATAGAAAGTTTATGAAATTTTTCAGATCCATACTATAGTGCACGTTCTTTGGTAATGTGTAGTCTAGGATGGCTCAAGACTCTTTCTGGAGGTGACGCCCCGTTAAAGGTCTAAATTCGGAGATCAGCTCAATATTCAGTTTAGACCCACAATTCTGAAACTAAACATTGAATGTTAATCATATGATCAACAAGTGTTCAGCAGTGCACATTCAACCCATATATAACAAACACGGGTTGGCTCAGGGGCAACTTTCAAGGTAACGCCCCACCCATACATATGGTACACAGTGTAAAATCAAGCTACCCACAATTCTGAAACTAAACATATAATGTTTATCATATGATAAAGACATGTTTAGCAGTGCACATTAAACCCATATATCACAAACACGGGGTAGCTCAGGGACAACTTTCAAGGTAACGCCCCACCCCTATGTATGGTACACAGAATAACTACACAACTCTCGTTTACAGTCACACAATTCTGAAACTAAACATGGAAATTGTATGGAAATATGAAGAGTCTAGGGTGGCTTAAAGGAAGGGACAATTAAGGCATTTGGCCTGGTATGCATATTCAACGATATATAATGCACATTAGTGCTTAATATCAACAAAGCTATGAATCGTATAGTTCATTAATAAAACGGTACATGTGACGGCATCTATCTATGATAACGGGCGCAAGCCATTTGTTACCCTCTCAGTGAGCAACACCTCTAGTGCGATGTTGGTTACGGTAATACATCACGCGTTAAACGTCAGGAATGAGCATTAGAACTAGAGAAAACCACAATCTATACCTGGTGTTTTGCGGGCTGATTAAATAGTCTACATTGCAAGTTCTGTAATAATTACACATCCCAGGTAAGCCAGCAATAAGTATATTCAGCACTATATATATTAGTTTCACTACAAAATAAAATACCTTGTCAAAGTTGCTCACAAGTCGAAATAATTAACAAGTTTTGTCCATGCATTAACCCTACGATGAAATGGACACGGATTTTTTTTATTTTGGCTGTGCGTTACCTTCTCCCTTGTTCCTTTTGGAGGGTTGTATTTGATTGGTAACCAACGACCAATTAATTGACGCTGTCTAGACACAAAAACAGTACCGGTTTGGGAATTTCCTGTCCCCCCAAAATAAACTGGTT